>NC_084619.1:10504306-10679306 GCF_033978795.1 Nerophis ophidion
TTTTATGAAGCCATGCCGTTATAACACTTGTCTTGCTGAAATAAGCAGGGGCGTCCATGATAATGTTGCTTAGATGACAACATATGTTGCTCCAAAACATGTATGGACCATTCAGCATTAATGGTGCCTTCACAGATGTGTAAGTTACCCATGCCCTGGGCACTAATACACCCCCATACCATCACAGATGCTGGCTTTTGAACTTTGCGCCTATAACAACCCGAATGGTTATTTTCCTCTTTGTTCTGGAGGACACCACGTCCTCTGTTTCCAAATATAATTTGAAATGTGGACTCGTCAGACCACAGAACACTTTTCCATTTTGCAGCAGTCCATCTTACGTGAGCTCGGGCCCAGCCAAGCTGGCGGCGTTTTTGGATATTGTTGATAAATGGGTTAGTTTTGCATAGTTATAATAATAATAATATCTTAGATTTATATTGCGCTTTTCTAGACACTCAAAGCGCTCACAGAGAAGTGGGACTCAACATTCATTCACACCTGGTGGTGGTAAGCTACATAAGTAGCCACAGCTGCCCCGGGGTAGACTGACGGAATCATGGCTGCCAGTTTGCGCCTACGGCCCCTCCGACCACTACCTGTCATTCATTCATCATTCATTCACCAGTGTGAGCGGCACCGGGGACAAAGGGTGACGGTAGCGATATTTTGGATGTCAATAGGTGGGAAGCGAACCTGCAACCCTCAGGTTTCTGGCCGGCCGCTCTACCCACTAAGCCATGCCGTTTTAACTTGCACTTACAGATGTAGCGACCAACGGTAGTGACTGACAGTGGTTTTATGAAGTGTTCCTGAGCCCATGTGGTGATATCCTTTACATGCTGTCGGTTTTTGATGCAGTACCGCCTGAGGGATCAAAAGTCTGTAATATCATCGCTTATGTGCGGTGATTTCTCCAGATTCTCTGAACTATTTGATGATTTTTACGGACCGTAGATGGTAAAATCCCTAAATTCCTTGCAATAACTCGTTGAGGAATGTTGTTCTAAAACTGTTTGACAATTTGCTTACAAAGTGGTGACCCTCGCCCCATCCTTGTTTGTGAATTACTTAGCATTTCAAGGAAGCTGATTTTATACCCAATCATGGCACCCAGCTGTTCCCAATTACCTGTGGGATGTTCCGTATAAGCGTTTGATGAGCATTCCTCAACTTTATCAGTATTTATCGCCACCTTTCCCAACTTCTTTGTCACCTGTTGCTGGCATCAAATTCTAAAGTTAATGATTATTTGCAATAAACATTTTTTTTATCAGTTTGAACATCAAATATGTTGTCTTCGTAGCATATTCAACTGAATATGGGTTGAAAATGATTTTCAAATCATCGTATTCCGTTTATATTTACATCTAACACCATTTCCCGATCCGTTGTGGCGAAGATCGACAGTCGGATCGCTGCACCATCTTCAGTAATGCAGACGCTGTATCGATCCGTTGTGGTGAAGAAGGAGCTGAGCCGGAAGGCAAAGCTCTCAATTTACCGGTCGATCTACGTTCCCATCCTCACCTATGGTCATGAGCTTTGGGTCATGACCGAAAGGATAAGATCACGGGTACAAGCGGCCGAAACGAGTTTCCTCCGCCGTGTGGCGGGGCTCTCCCTTAGAGATAGGGTGAGAAGCTCTGCCATCCGGGAGGAACTCAAAGTAAAGCCGCTGCTCCTCCACATCGAGAGGAGCCAGATGAGGTGGTTCGGGCATCTGGTCAGGATGCCACCCGAACGCCTCCCTAGGGAGGTGTTTAGGGCACGTCCAACCGGTAGGAGGCCACGGGGAAGACTATGTCTCCCGGCTGGCCTGCGAACGCCTCGGGATCCCCCGGGAAGAGCTGGACAAAGTGGCTGGGGAGAGGGAAGTCTGGGCTTCCCTGCTTAGGCTGCTACCCCCGCGACCCGACCTCGAATACGCGGAAAAAGATGAATGGATGGATGGACGATTTCCCAACTCCAATGGAAACGGGGTTTGTAGATGCAGTGGTTTTCCGTATCAGGACCATGGTTTTGGTCCTAACTTGTTCACCGGTCCTCATACTTTTCCCTGTCGACGTCTCAAGAATGATAGAAATACAACAACACACACACGGCTTGGCTGGTGTGGCTGACATGAAGCATGTCTCTTGTTTTTGTCCCCTGTCCCTTGGTCTGTCCCCCCCCCTCCCTCCCTCCGCCAGGCATCATGGAGTGGCCCTTCTGGACCAAACTGGTGGTGGTGGCCATCGGCTTCACGGGCGGACTGGTGTTCATGTACGTGCAGTGCAAAGTCTACATCCACCTATGGAGGAGACTCAAGGCCTACAACCGCGTCATCTACGTCCAGAACCGTCCGGACTCGTGTAAAAAACTGGCGCTGGAGAAGCCCCCCCTCTTGGAGCCCGGCGTGGACAGCAAGGAGACCGTGGCCCCCGCCCTGTCGGAGACAAACTCCTCCCACTATACGGAGACGGACGACTACAGTATGGAGGTGCTCCATGTGTGAGCTTGACGTCCTGGGAACACACGTGGACTTTTTTTCATGAGTCCTAGTCCTGGACCAGACATCTTTAGCCCCGCCCACCCACCTGACACACAAACTAAGCTGCATCGACGCACTTTTCTTTTCTTTAGCTTGCAAAAAAGCCTCTTTTCTTCGTCGTCTCACTCGGACGGGCTTTTATTTCCCCCCCCAAAATCTCACGGACGACGCTGGAAGGAGAAGCTTTTCAACATGAATTCACAATTTTGTTTGTGTTTTATGGGGCTCAAGCACATGAGGTCTTGCACATGTGGACGAAATCCACGTATTTATTCAACCCAACACACACTTTCTGAAGGCTTTGAGAATGTGACAAATACTTTTTACCGTTATCAAGACGTTACTCCTGACATGACGACAAAGTATCACCTGCAGGATATTTTTACAGCTGTAAAAAAATAAAAATAAAAACATAATTCCACACTGGCACAGCCTTAACAAATACAGTTTGGCAAAAAAGTATCGATTGTGCACGTTCTCCCACTTAAAATGATGACGGAGGTCTTTAATTTTCATCATAGGTACACTTCAACTGTGAGAGACAGAATGTGAAGAAAAAAAATCCAGGAATTCACATTGTAGGAATTTATTCATAAATGATGGTGGAAAATAAGTATTTGGTCAACCATTCAAAGCTCTCACTGATGGAAGGAGGTTTTGGCTCAAAATCTCACGATACATGGCCCCATTCATTCTTTCCTTAACACGGATCAATCGTCCTGTCCCCTTAGCAGAAAAACAGCCCCAAAGCATGATGTTTCCACCCCCATGCTTCACAGTAGGTATGGTGTTCTTGGGATGCAACTCAGTATTCTTCTTCCTCCAAACACGACGAGTTGAGTTTATACCAAAAAGTTCTATTTTGGTTTCATCTGACCACATGACATTCTCCCAATCCTCTGCTGTATCATCCATGTATCCATTTTGGTATAAACTCAACTGGTCGTGTTTGGAGGAAGAAGAATACTGAGTTGCATCCCAAGAACACCATACCTACTGTGAAGCATGGGGGTGGAAACATCATGCTTTGGCTGTTTTTCTGCTAAAGGGACAGGACGATTGATCCGTGTTAAGGAAGGAAAGAATGAATGGGGCCATGTATCGTGAGATTTTGAGCCAAAACAGCTTTGAATGGTTGACCAAATACTTATTTTCAACCATGATTTACAAATAAATTCTTTAAAATTCCTACAATGTGAATTCCTGGATTTTTTTCCCCACATTCTGTCTCTCACAGTTGAAGTGTTTATGATGAAAATTACAGACCTCTGTCATCATTTTAAGTGGGAAAACTTGCACAATCGGTGGCAGACTAAATACTTTTTTGCCCCACTGAACATGTAGAATAAATAGATGATCATACAACAATAATGTCTATTTTTTCTATTCAGTTTGCGTTTTTAGAATACGACACACTAAACGCAAACAAAGCCCCTTTTTTAAAAAGTTGGAGTTCACACCTGGCAGCGCCCTCAGGTGGTGGGAGGCTGGAGGTGCACGAAGGCAGTGTTCGATTTCCTCTCTTCCAACTAACTCCCAAGTCTTGTTAACTCCAGAGGCAAACTTCCCAAGCATTCCGGTAACATTTTGAAAATGCTCCTTTTTTGGGGGGGGGGGGAGCAACATGCTTGGGAAACACTGCTCAGCAGCAATAAATCAGATCAGAGCTTTTCTTTGTCGTTTCAGCCGCACGAAAACTGTTGTTTTTGTGTGGATGTCACATCTCATGGTGGTGGAATTTCATTTCATTTTCAGCTGAAGGTTGATTGTTTGTTTTTTTCTTGGCTTTTATTCCTTGGAGTCGTTTATCTGAATCTTCTTTGGAGGCTCAGTGCAATTATTCTTTTTTGAAGTGCAATTACCCTTCTTGTTGTTGATCTCGTCTTTACTGTGTTTATTGGGTCAATGTTTGTTTGTGTTGTATTTATTTCCACCGATGTTCTCAGTCTTCTCCCTTCTTTTTTTTCCCTAGAAGTAATTTTATGCATCTTACATTTCCCCCCCTCCCCAATGCCCAATTGTCGTTTTTTTGGATGGTTTAATAAACACTGTTTTAACATGGACACTCAAGTAAATGTTTTCATGCTTGAAAAATGGTAGAATGTGCTTTTTTTTTTTTTTTTTTTAAAGGGGAGCTGGCTCCTTCATTCAGTCTTGAGACTCCATCTTCCTTTTCGGACATGCCTAAACGTGAAAGCTTTTTTCTCGGCGTCTTTTTACGTGTACTTTGCTGCTTGAACTTGTCATGTCTGTGCAGGGGAGGACAAAAATGTAACTTGCATATAACGGCTACATTTGTTTACTACTGACTGGACTTGAACATTTCTAATGACTGTTTCCGTGACCATGATATCATTCCACAAGTTTTGGTTATTTTTCTGTGAACTTTATTTTGGAATAGTGAGGAAAAACTCAAAATGTAAAAAAAAAACAAGTCCTGTTTTTAAGATAAACTCTTGATGTGTTTCTTGTTATTATGTTTGAACAAAGTATGTAGAATTTAAATGACCAACCAAATAAAAATCAGTGCTTTTACAATGTTTATTTTACTGCTCTTTAACCCTCGAGGCACCTTGCTCATTGATGATTTATTTGTTTTGGTATTTTTTGATGATCCCTTTATCGCCGTGCTTCTCAAAGCACCACCGTAATGACCAACGTTAAAATATAGTAGCGTAATAGGACTAGGTATTCATTACCAGTAGAGTGGGGGGAAAAAAGATGACTTTTTATGCTTATTTGTGTTTCATTGTAATCATTAAACCAGGGGTCCCCAAACTTTTTGACTTGAGGGGCCGCATTAGTGTATATACATGTGTATATATATATACACTTTGGGGCAAAAAAGTATTTAGTCAACCACCGATTGTGCAAGTTGTCCCACTTAAAATGATGACAGAGGTTTATAATGTTCATCACTTGAACTGTAAGAGACAGAATGTGAAAAATAATCCAGGAATTCACATTGTAGGAATTTTTAAAGAATTTATTTGTAAATTATGATGGAAAATAAGTATATGTTCACTTCAAAAAAGGAAGATTTCTGGCTCTCACAGACCTGTAACTTCTTTAAGAAGCCCTTCTGTACTCCACTCGTTACCTGTATTAATGGAACCTGTTTGAACTCGTTATCTATATAAAAGACACCTGTTCACAGCCTCAAACAGTCAGACTCCAAACTCCACTATGGCCAAGACCAAAGAGCTGTCGAAGGACACCAGGAAAATAATTGTAGACCCGTACCAGACTGGGAAGAGTGAATCTACAATAGGCAAGGAGATTGGTGTGAAAAAATCAACTGTGATAGCAATTATCAGAGAATGGAAGACATACAAGACCACTGATAATCTCCCTTGATTTGAGGCTCCACGCAAGATCTCATCCCGTGGGGTCAAAATGATCATGAGAACGGTGAGCAAAAACACCAGAACCACACGGGGGGACCTGGTGAATGACCTGCAGAGAGCTGGGACCAAAGTAGTGAATGTTACCATCAGTAACACGCTACGCCGACAGGGAATCAAATCCTGCAGTGCCAGACGTGTCCCCTGCTTAAGACAGTGCATGTCCAGGCCCTTCTGAAGTTTGCCACAGAGCACATGGATGATGCAGCAGAGGATTGGGAGAATGTCATGTGGTCAGATGAAACCAAAATATAACTTTTTGGTATAAACTCAACTAGTCATGTTTGGAGGAAGAAGAATACCGAGTTGCATTCCAAGAACACCATACCTACTGTGAAGCTTGGGGGTGGAAACATCATGCTTTGGGGCTGTTTTTCTGCTAAGGGGACAGGACGATTGATCCGTGTTAAGGAAAGAATGAATGGGGCCATGTATCGTGAGATTTTGAGCCAAAACCTCCTTCCATCAGTGAGAGCTTTGAATGGTTGACCAAATACTTATTTTCCACCATAATTTACAAATAAATTCTTTAAAATTCCTACAATGTGAATTCCTGGAATTTTTTTTTCACTTTCTGTCTCTCACAGTTGAAGTGTACCTATGATGAAAATTACAGACCTCTGTCATCATTTTAAGTGGGAGAACTTGCACAATCGGTGGCTGACTAAATACTTTTTTGCCCACTGTATGTATGTGTGTATATATATGTGTGTATGTGTTTATATATATGTGTGTGTGTATAAATGTATATATATATGTGTGTGTACGTGCCATAAACGTTAGTGCTGCAAGGGGTTCTGGGTATTTGTTCTGTTCTGTCAATGTTGTGTTACAGTGCGGATGTTCTCCCGAAATGTATTTGTCATTCTTGTTTGGTGTGGATTCAAGGTGTGGCGCGTATTTGTAGCAGTGTCAAAGTTGTTTGTACGGCCACCCTCAGTGTGACCTGTATGGCTGTTGACCAAGTATGTCTTGCATTCACTTGTGTGTGTGTGTGAAAAGCCGTAGATATTATGTGACTGGGACTTTAAGGTTTATTGCCGCTCTGTACTTCTCCCTACATCCATGTACCACTCCATACAGCGTCGTTTTAAAGTCATACATACCGATTCTGATGATTTATGATATTACATTTTAAAGCATTTATTGGCTGATAATATCGGACTGCTGATATTATCGGTACTGATTAGCATTGTTGATGGTGAGGGGCTCTGTAGTTGCTAGCGTGGTGTCACACGATCACGTGGCTGGCTTCCTAATCATCTCTCAAAAAGGCTCAGGAATCTCCGTGAGTTTGATACTAGTTTGATCATATCTATTTACTCGCAAACTTTGGAGGTCTTTTGGTGTCATAAATCAGATATGTATGATAATAGCTTCAGTATGAAGGCAACTTGTTTTCTCCGCTCTACTAGTATTTTAAAAACAAAACAAAAGTTGTTTTTTTTAAGGTATATTTAATGTTTGGCCACTGTATTATTACAACACAGTTTGAACAATAACACTGTTTAAATATAGGAAAATAATACACTGTGCTTTAGTCAAGTGATTCTTTGGTGCACCACTAGATGGAGCTTGTGTTCCCTTGATTGATTGATTGATTGATACTTTTATTAGTAGATTGCACAATACAGTACATATTCCGTACAATTGACCACTAAATGGTAACACCCGAATAAGTTTTTCACCTTGTTTAAGTCGGGGTCCACGTTAATCAATTCATGGTACAAATATATACTATCAGCATAATACAGTCATCACACAAGTTAATCATCAGAGTATACACATTGAATTATTTACAATCTGGGGGGTAAAATGTGGAGGGGCTTGGGGGTTTTGATTGATTGTTTGAGACTTTTATTAGTAGATTGCACAGTACAGTACATATTCCCTACAATTGACCACTAAATTATAACACCCCAATAAGTTTTTCACCTTGTTAAAAGGGGAACATTATCACAATTTCAAAAGGGTTAAAAACAACAAAAATCAGTTCCCAGTGGCTTGTTGTATTTTTTGAAGTTTTTTCAAAATTTTACCGGTGCCATAATATACCTAAAAAAAAGCTTTAAAAGTGCTTGATTTTCGCTATTTGCGCGGTGGAAGAGGGGTTACTGCGTCTGCCTCACAATACGAAGTTCCTGCAGTCCTGGGTTCAAATCCAGGCTCGGGATCTTTCTGTGTGGAGTTTGCATGTTCTCCCCGTGAATGCGTGGGTTCCCTCCGGGTACTCCGGCTTCCTCCCACTTCCAAAGACATGCACCTGGGGATAGGTTGATTGGCAACACTAAATTGGCCCTAGTGTGTGAATGTGAGTGTGAATGTTGTCTGTCTATCTGTGTTGGCCCTGCGATGAGGTGGCGACTTGTCCAGGGTGTACCCTTTCTTCCGCCCGATTGTAGCTGAGATAGGCGCCAGCGCCCCCCGCGATCCTGAAAGGGAATAAGCGGTAGAAAATGGATGGATGCGATGCGACCATCCATTTCCCTGTGACGTCACACAGTGCTGCCAATGTAAACAAACAATGGCAGATACCACAGCAAGATATAGCGACATTAGCTCGGATTCAGACTCGGATTTCAGTGGTTTAAGCGATTCAACAGATTACGCATGTATTGAAACGGATGGTTGGAGTATGAAAGTATTGAAGAAGAAACTGAAGCTATTGAGCGAATAGCTATTGACGCTATTCATAGCCATAACATAGCTGCATTAGCATCGCCGGTAAAATGTGCGGACCAAACGATCAGGACTTTCGCATCTTGTGACACTGGAGCAACTTAAATCCGTCAATTGGTAAGTGTTTTTTTCGCATTAAATGTGGGTGGAAGGAAACGTAATATAGTTGCAAATGCATCTGCAGGTTATCCATACATCTCTGTGTCATGTCTGCTTTAGCACCGCCGGTAAATAGCATGTTAGCGTCGATTAGCGTTGCATGTTAGCTGTCAGGGTTATTCGGTGTCGAACCCCAAGATGCAGAGATGGAGGCAGGCATTGGATATGAAGACATTATGTAATATAAATAATAGAACAAGAACAAACAAAAAGCACGCACGTGGGCGGAATAACAAACTAAGGGAGCTAGCACTGGAAGCTAGAAAACGAAAAGGAACTTTAGCATGGAAGCTAGTGGATAGCAAACAGAAAAACTGGAAATAACTAATGCTAACAGAAACAGCTTACCGCTACGACGACCAGGACAAAATGTAGCATGACAGGTAGTAGCTGTAACCAAACGACACGACAGGTAGCACGACAAGAGTGATATGTGGCAACGACAATACAATGATCCGGCACTGACTGGAGGAACAAAGCAGGTAAAGCAGGAGCTGGCCGATTGACATCAGGTGTGACCAGATGCCAATCAGCCGCAGGTGAGTGAAAACAGGACATAGTGAGACAAACAGGAAGCTGAACCAAAATAAGAGCACTAGACAGGAAATACTAAACACAGAGGAAACAGACAACTGCAGAGGAAAAAACTAAAACATAGACAATCTGTCAGGGGAAAGCCTGACATTAGCATCGATTAGCTGGCAGTCACGCTGCGACCAAATATGTCTGATTAGCACATAAGTCAACATCAACAAAACTCACCTTTGTGATTTCGTTGACTTTATCGTTGCAAATGCATCTACAGGTTATCCATACACCTCTGTGCCATGTCTGTCATCGCCGGTAAAATGTGGAGACACTTTGGCACATTCAATGCGGGTCTGGCGGCAGACACTTTCGCATCTTTGGGCCAGTGGTGCAACTTGAATCCCTCCCTGTTAGTGTTGTTACACCCTCCGACAACACACCGACGAGGCATGATGTCTCCAAGGTTAAAAAAAATAGTTGAAAAAAAGGGAGCTGAGACCCGGTGTTTGTAATGTGTTGAAAATGAAAATTGTGGCTGTATTATCAATCAATCAATCAATGTTTATTTATATAGCCCCAAATCACAAATGTCTCAAAGGACTGCACACACCATTACGACTACAACATCCTCGGAAGAACCCACAAAAGGGCAAGGAAAACTCACACCCATTGGGCAGGGAGAATTCACATCCAGTGGGACGCCAGTGACAATGCTGACTATGAGAAACCTTGGAGAGGACCTCAGATGTGGGCAACCCCCCCCCCCCCCCCCTCTAGGGGACCGAAAGCAATGGATGTCGAGCGGGTCTAACATGATACTGTGAAAGTTCAATCCATAGTGGTTCCAACACAGCCGCGAGAGTTCAGTTCAAGCGGATCCAAGACAGCAGCGAGAGTCCCGTCCACAGGAGACCATCTCAAGCGGAGGCGGATCAGCAGCGTAGAGATGTCCCCAACCGATACAGGCGAGCGGTCCATCCTGGGTCCCGACGAGCGGTCCATCCTGGGTATCGACTCTGGACAGCCAGTACTTCATCCATGGTCATCGGACCGGACCCCCTCCACAAGGGAGGGGGGGACATAGGAGAAAGAAAAGAAGCGGCAGATCAACTGGTCTAAAAAGGAGGTCTATTTAAAGGCTAGAGTATACAGATGAGTTTTAAGGTGAGACTTAAATGCTTCTACTGAGGTAGCATCTCGAACTGTTACCGGGAGGGCATTCCAGAGTACTGCAGCCCAAACGGAAAACGCTCTATAGCCCGCAGACTTTTTTTGGGCTAATAGTCCTTTGAACGCAGATTTCTTGCCAGGACATATGGTACAATACAATCGGCAAGATAGGATGGAGCTAGACCGTGTAGTATTTTATACGTAAGTAGTAAAACCTTAAAGTCACATCTTAAGTGCACAGGAAGCCAGTGCTGGTGAGCCAGTACAGGCGTAATGTGATCAAACTTTCTTGTCTTGTCAAAAGTCTAGCAGCCGCATTTTGTACCAACTGTAATCTTTTAATGCTAGACATGGGGAGACCCGAAAATAATACGTTACAGTAGTCGAGACGAGACGTAACAAACGCATGGATAATGATCTCGGCGTCTTTAGTGGACAAAATGGAGCGAATTTTAGCTATATTACGGAGATGAAAGAAGGCCGTTTTAGTAACGCTTTTAATGTGTGACTCAAAGGAGAGAGTTGGGTCGAAGATAATACCCAGATTTTTTACCGAGTCACCTTGTTTTATTATTTGGTTGTCAAATGTTAAAGTTGTATTATTAAATAGAGGTCGGTGTCTAGCAGGACCGATAAACAGCATTTCCGTTTTTTTGCCATTAAGTTGCAAAAAGTTAGCGGACATCCATTGTTTAATTTCATTAAGACACGCTTCCAACTGACTACAGTCCGGCGTGTTGGTCAGCTTTAGGGGTATTACCTCGGAGACGTCATGTTCTGACGTCATCACCACATGAACGATGAACAGAAAGGCGTTTAATTCGCCAAAATTCACCCATTTAGAGTTCGGAAATTGATTAAAAAAAATATATGGTCTTTTTTCTGCAACATCAAGGTATATATTGACACTTACATAGGTCTGGTGATAATGTTCCCCTTTAATCAATTCATGTTAATTTCAGAATCGCTGCTCTATTGTATTATAATTTATATTTTCATATATACTTACAGTCTTGACCATAACGTCTAATTTGATCCCCTTGACTCCAATTTTTAATCAACTGTTATCCTGACTTTTCCCTAATGTACTGCTCTAGCCTCTATACCAGGGCTCCCTATTACGTCGATGGCGAGCTACCGGTCGATCGTGGAGGATGTCAGTCGATCGCAAACCAAGCATTAATAAAATAAACCTAAAAATGTGTGATCATCAATCTTTACTATAACGTCACTTTCATCACTTGATTGACGTTCACGGCACTTGAGGGTCTTCTGAGATGTCGCGAGAAACAGTTTTTATTTCAACACTCTCGCGCCGTAACTGCTGTTAAATCTCTAAAGCATGGGTGTCAAACTCTGGCCCGCGGGCCAAATCTGGCCCGCCGTGTAATTTAATTTGGCCCTTGAGGTAATATCAAATTAAGATTAGAGCTGGCCCGCCGGTATTATTCAGTGGCGGTGCCTCTGTAACACCGCATTCACCGCTGATATCATACTTGCCAACCCTCACAATTTTTCCGGGAGACTCCCGAAGTTCAGTGCCGCTCCCGAAAATGGTTAAACAGCTCGCTCCCAATCAAAAGGGACTGGGTTCAAATCCCAGTCAGATCAATCGGTAACTAGGAAAGCTTTTATATCATAGTTTACTGAGACAGGTTCTCAATTAACAATTTCATTGGGGCCCGAAATCTCCCTTTAAGAAGACCAAGGATGGCTGAGTGGTCAAAACAGGTATCTCCCAATCAAAGAGAACTGGGTTTAAATCCTAGTCAGGTTGATCGGTAACTAGGAAAGATCCAGTGGGAGGAGTTAAAAGTCACCCGGGGGGTGTCTTGAAGGCACTGCCTTTAGCGTCCTCTACAGCCTGCCGTCACGTCCGCCTTTCCGCTATAAAAACAACGTGCCAGCACAGTCACATAATACATGCGGCTTTAATACACACAAGTGAATGCAAGGCATAGTTGGTCAACAGCCATACAGGTCACACTGAGGGTGGCCGTATAAACAACTTTAACACCGTTACAAATATGCGCCACACTGTGAACCCACACCAAACAAGAATGACAAACACATTTTGGGAGAACATCCGCACCGTAACAGAACATAAACACAACAGAAGAAATACCCAAAACCCCTTGCAGCACTAACTCTTCCGGGACGCTATAATATACACCCCCGCTACCACCAAACCCCGACCACCCCCAATTTTTATTTAAATTGTATTTGATATGCGGTTAATATTTTTTTTATTATTATTATTATAATTTGAAACTCGATTTTGCATGTCACTAAAGTTATACAAGCCTTGCTTGTTCAATATTCAATGCAAAACTTTTTTGGGTCCCTATTAAAAGGTTAATTTGTTCAACCTTGGCCCGCGGCTTTGTTCGGTTTAAAATGTTGGCCCACTCTGTATTTGAGTTTGACACCCCTGCTCTAAAGACAGACTGCACAGTTGCTGTCTTCAAAATAAAAGCCCTGCTTCATCCTGCCTGCGCTAACAAAATAAGAGTCTCAGAAAGCTAGCGTGCACAAGATAGCAAGCTACGGAGTTTGCCGCCAATGTATTTCTTGCAACATGTATAAAAACGAGTATGGAAGCTGGACAAATAAGATGCCAAAAACTAACCACTTTCATGTGGTTTTGGACAGAAAGGAGGACTTTTTTTCTCCTCCATTCGAAAATGTGGACGTTATCAGCACTACTGTCTGATTCCAGTCAATGCAAGTCATCAGAATCAGGTAATACACCAACTTATATTCTTGTCTTCATGAAAGAAAGGAATTTATATGTGTTAAACATGCTTGTGTTTTCATTAAACACCTTAAACGTGTTAAGAAAAACATCTCTTTCATAAATAATTAAATATAAATGATATATAGGAATGAAGTGATTCCTTTGACTTTGTCCCTTGAAAAGTAGCTCGACTTCAGAAAAAGTGTGGGCACCCCTGCTCTATACTTTCAAATTAAAGGCACTAAAGTACCAACAGGAAGAAAAGCATCACATGATTTCAATAATGAATTGCATTTTGTGTTGTTTCATTTACATATTTGTTGTTTAGATGAAGAAAATTATTTTTGTTTTTTTTTAATGTGTATATTAGGCCTAAAGAGAGTGAGTGAAAAACAATTAAGGAGATGATGGCTCGATGGTAATTATGAATATATATTTTTAATGGACACTTATTTGTTCCAAAAATAGACATGCATCAACATTTTATCAAACATCCCAATTCTCACTTTTAGAAAATATTATCAATTGGGTTCTTATGACCAAAATCTACATGGTTAAAAAAAAAAAAAAAAGTTTTTCTATTTTCTTAACACCATCCCAAAAATTTCCCCTCATTCTTTGAAAATATTCCATATCGTGTTTTTCCGATCAATCCATTTTCTACCACTTGTCCCTCTCAGGGTGGCTGCAGCCTACCCCACCTCAATCTAATAAAAATGAATACTTTTTAATGATGAAAGAAGTCAGTTTTTCTGAATGCATAACAACTTGAATGATTAACAAAGTCCAGGTTGTTAATATTAACCTCATCCAAAATATATTTAAAATATTGCATATTTTGTAGTTTTTCCATCTAAAGAGCATGAACATATATATTGTTGGGTCTGAAGTTGTTGAAAATAATTGAGACAATGAAATACTATTTCAGGTAGGGTAGGGGTGTCCCATCTGCTATTGATATTGGTACAATATTAGCAGAAAAAAAGCAAGTATTGATGATATCGACTTGTCTCTGATATAATGTCCGATACAAGCAGTCCTGCAGTGTGTTTACTTGTGCAAAGCTGAACAACCAGTTAACATCTAAATGTCCAACAAGCACGCAAGGTTGGCCTTTTCTTCTATTTTAGTCAAGCCATTCACAAAAGGCAAACACAGTAGGCGCGAGCAGCTACACAACAAGTAAGCGAACCATAGCACACAAGCTGGACATACTGTGTGTACCAAGTGTCCTTAAAAGCCTATTGAAATGAGATTTTCTTATCTAAACGGGGATAGCAGGTCCATTCTATGTGTCATACTTGATCATTTTGCGATATTTGCTAAAAGGATTTAGTAGGGAACATCGACAACAAAGTTTGCAACTTTTGGTCACTAATAAAAAAGCCTTGCCTGTACCGGAAGTAGCAGACGATGTGCGTGTGATGTCACGGGTTGTGGAGCTCCTCACATCCTCACATTGTTTATAATCATGGCCACCAGCAGCTAATCGGACCGAGAAAGCGACAATTTCCCCATTCATTTGAGCGAGGGTGAAAGATTCTTGGATGAGGATAGTGAGAGTGAAGGACTATAAGAAAAAAATAATAAAAAAGACGAGGGCAGTGGAAGCGATTCAGATGTTATTAGACACATTTACTAGGATAATTATGGAAAATCCCTTATCTGCTTATTGTGTCAATAGTGTTTTAGTGAGATTATGAAGTCATACCTGAAAGTCGGAGGGCCGCGGTGACCACCAGTGTCTCTGAGAGAAGCCAATGGAGGAGCCAAGATCACAGCTGCCTTTTTTGACAGCTGCTGCAGGATGACGCTAACTCTGCACAAGAGCCGATTTAATATCACAATTTTTCTCATCCAAAAACTTGCTGGTTGACATGTGGTATAGAAACATGTTCGCTAAAGCTTCACAACAAACAAAGAAACACCGGCTGTGTTTCGGTTGCTAAAGGCAGCTGCAATCCACCGCTTTCCACCAACAACATTTTGGTTTATAGTCTCCTTATTAATTGAACAAATTGCTAAAGATTCAGCAACACAGATGTCTAAAATAACTGTGTAATTATGCGATGAAAAAAGTCGACTTTTAGCCGTAAGTGGTGCTGGGCTAAAATTTCTGCTACAACCAATAACTTCACAAACACGCGTCATCATTCTGCGACGTTTTTAACAAAAAACTCCACGGGAAATTAAAAATTGTAGTTTAGTAAACTAAAAAGGCCGTATTGGCATGTGTTGCAATGTTAATATTTCATCATTGATATATAAACTATCAGACTGCGTGCTGGGTAGTAGTGGGTTTCAGTAGGCCTTTAGGTCAAGCCATTCCCAAAAGGCAAACACAGTAGGCGCGAGCAGCTACACAACAAGTAAGCGCACCATAGCACATAAGCTAGACATACTGTATGTACCAAGTGTCCTTAATTGAAAAATAAAGCGGTGTAAAACCGCACATTTGTCAACATAAACAAGTATCACATAATAATCGCTTATTACTTACTTAGTCTGCGAGGCATAATCAGATTACCGTATTTTCCAGACCATAGGGCGCACCGGATTATAAGGCGCAGTGCCGATGAATGGTCTATTTTTGATCTTTTTTCATATATAGGGCGCATTAAAGGAGTCATATTATTATTATTTTGTACATGTAAAACACTTCCTTGTGGTCTAAATAACATGTAATGGTGGTTCTTTGGGCAAAATGTTACATAGATTGTGTTTTATAGATCATCTTCAACCAGCTTTCTGACAGTCGCTTCAGGATGCGCCGTTTTGTGGCCGGTCTTATTTACGTGGCTCACCTTCGGCAGCGTCTTCTCCCCGTCTTCTTTGTTGTAGCGGTGTAGCGTGCAAGGACGGCAGCGTCTTCTCCCCGTCATCTTTGTTGTAGCGGTGTAGCGTGCAAGGACGGGAGTGGAAGAAGTGTCAAAAGATGGTGCAAACTGTTTTAATGACATTCAGACTTTACTCAAATAAATACCAGAGCAGTATCTCCTCATCCGGAAACAACACCAAAAATGTGTCCCGTGAAAAACCGTCCGACTGATAACCAAAGTTCCTTGAATGAATAATGCAAACTCACTACACCGGTATGTTTTAGCGCTTTCATGGCGAGTTTACTGACAGATATAAGTAAGAACTTTACAATATATTAGAAATGGCAACAGCAGAGGATGAATGTTCCATAACAAGAAGATAGAGAAAAAGAAGAAGCTTATCGACTACGGTGTGGCCATGGACTACAAACCGGGTGCGCACAATTTTTCAGAATTTATGCAGATCCCAAATACAGATCAGCAGGTACCAAAAGGTAAGAAAAGTTACTTTTGCATAGTAGTGCGAAACAAAACGCCATAGTAATCCTTGTATGTTGAAGCACATCAAACGGTGCAGCCGACACTTATCTCTTATGTATGACTGCCATCTACTGGTCACATTTATTACACCATGTACCAAAAAAAAAATTGCTTCGAGGTGGGTGAGCTCAACCAAACGTATTTCTTACATTAGGTGCGCCGGGTTATACTGTCGAGTTTTGAGGGGGGGAAAGGATTTTTAGTGCGCCTACAGTAGAAAGTACCCAGTAACAAACGTGTCCGCATCATGCGCTTGAATTAGAGAAATAATATGACCACGAGGTGTTCACAAAAAATTACCACCCCACTTCAATTTGAAGACAGCATGGGTCCATTGCAGACTGTAAATGGTAAATAATTGTTCTTTGAGTAATTTTACTTGATCAAACTTTTCCAGCAGTGTTTCTTAAAGGCCTACTGAAACCCACTACTACCGACCACGCAGTCTGATAGTTTATATATCAATGATGAAATATTAACTTTGCAACACATGCCAATACGGCCTTTTTTGTTTACTAAATTACAATTTTTAATTTCCCTCAGAGTTTCTTGTTGAAAACGTCGCGGAATGATGACGCATAGGCGTGACGTCACGTGTTGGAGGGGACATATTAGCGTAGCACCAAACACGGATAAAAGGCGTCTCTGTTCATGGCGTAATTACACAGTATTTTGGACATCTGTGTTGCTGAATCTTTTGCAATTTGTTCATTTAATAATGGAGACTATAAAGAACAATGCTGTTGGTGGAAAGCGGTTAATTGCAGCTGTCTTTAGCACCGACACACATCCGGTGTTTCTTTGTTTGTTGTGAAGCAGAGCGGTCAAGCGAACATGTTTTCTCTACGTCAACCAGCATGTTTTTGGATGGGGAAATTGTGATATATATCTTACCGGAGACCTCAGTGGATTATCCGTCGTCCTGCAGCAGCTGTGAGCTTGGCTCCTCGGCTTCTCTCTGAGACACTGTGTTCACCGCAGCCGTCCGACCTCGAGGTATGTCTTTACAATCTTTAATCTCACTAAAACACTATTGAAACAATAAGCAGATAAAGCAGGGGTAGGGAACCTATGGCTCTAGAGCCAGATGTGGCTCTTTTGATGACTGCACCTGGTTCTCAGATAAATCTTAGCTGACATTGCTTAACACGGTAAGTAATGAAT
This sequence comes from Nerophis ophidion, assembly GCF_033978795.1. Classification (NCBI taxonomy): domain Eukaryota; kingdom Metazoa; phylum Chordata; class Actinopteri; order Syngnathiformes; family Syngnathidae; genus Nerophis; species Nerophis ophidion. Next base: position 10,522,040 of record NC_084619.1, read on the forward strand.
AATTCCGCTGGTAATCACAGTGTCAAAAAAAACGTTCAAAATATAAAATATTCTCATGCATTTTAATCCATTCATCCGGTTTCTACCTCACCTGCTCAAGTAGTCGCATTAATGGTAAGAAGTATTGTATTTATTGTTGGATAGCTTCAGAATAACAATGTTATTAAAACGAATAAGAGACTTATTATACTCTAAAAATGTTAATCTTACTTAAAAATGCACGCATTTAGTTGTAATCAGTCTTAAAAAAATATTATATGGCTCTCACGGAAATACTTTAAAAAATATTTGGCTTGTATGGCTGTCTCAGCCAAAAAGGTTCCCGACCCCTGAGATAAAGGATCTTCCAGAATTATACTAGTAAATGTGTCTAATTACATCTGAAACGCTCACACTGCCGTCGCCCGGAGACGTTGCTTTTTTTTTTTTTTTCTTCTAGTGCTTCACTATCAATATCCTAATCCACAAATCTTTCATCCTCGCTCAAATTAATGGGGAAATTGTCGCTTTCTCGGTCCGAATTGCTCTTACTGCTGGTGGCTCCCATTAAAAACAATGTGAATATGTGAGGAGCCCTGCAACTCGTGACGTCACGCGCACATACTTCTGGTAAAGGCAGGGCTTTTCTATTAGCAACTAAAAGTTGCAATCTTTATCGTCGATGTTCTTTACTAAATCCTTCCAGCAAAAATATGGCAATATTGCGAAATGATCAAGTATGACACATAGAATGGACCTGCTATCCCCGTTTGAATGAGAAAATCTCATTTCAGTAGGCCTTTAACTATAGGCCGCCACACTACAAAATAATAAAAGCGTGTATGAGTCCTGCTGGTCAATATGGGTATCAGCCAGTATGAGTATTCGGAGTGAAACCGTTGTAAAGGGACAAGCACAAAAGTGTTTTGTAAGAAAAACACTTCATATAGCGACACTGTTCGGTATTTTGTCAGGGCACAGGAGGTCGTAGGGCAAGATCTCCTTCTCGTTCCTCGTCCTGATGGCGCTGCTTAGGTCTGCCAGTTTCTTCCTGAACTCCTCCATGGCCGCCCTCACCGGCTTCTCCGTAAAGTGCTGGTCCGGGTAAGATCCCAAGTAGATCTACATTAGGGGTCAACAACAAATTGATGTTTTTTTTTTTTTTGTTTTTTTTTTTGGAGGAGTCCAATGATTATGACCACGGCCCTCCTCACCTCCTTCTCCTGGTACTGTGTGAGCGCCCAGACGGCCCCCAGGTGCCAACTGGAGCGTCCTCTGTCAGGGAGGCTGGCCATGATCAGGGTCATGTTGGACAAACCCTTCCGGTTGGGCGGCGGCTGTCGCATGGTGGACGGCGCGTTGGGGACCCAGGAGTACCAGTTGTACTTCCCCGTGCAGACAGAGTTCATGTTAACACGCTCGCCCTCGGAGAACACGTTTTGTACTCCACATTTAATCACAGTCCTTGAAATAATGCGAGAAAATGCTATATTGCCAAAAGTCTTTGGCCACCTGCCTTGACTCACATATGAACCTTTTGCAGCTATTACAGCTTTATCTCTTCTGGGAAGGCTGTCCACAAGGTTGCGGAGTGTTTTTATTGGTATCCTGGAGCATTCAAAAGTCTGCGGGCTATAGAGCTTTTTCATTTCGGGCTCCAGTACTCTGGAATGCCCTCCCGGTAACAGTTCGAGATGCCACCTCAGTAGAAGCATTTAAGTCTCACCTAAAAACTCATTTGTATACGCTAGCCTTTAAATAGACTCCCTTTTTAGACCAGTTGATCTGCCGTTTCTTTTCTTTTTCTCCTATGTCCCACTCTCCCTTGTGGAGGGGGTCCGGTCCGATCCGGTGGCCATGTACTGCTTGCCTGTGTATCGGCTGGGGACATCTCTGCGCTGCTGATTCGCCTCCGCTTGGGATGGTTTCCTGCTGGCTCCGCTGTGAACGGGACTCTCGCTGCTGTGTTGGATCCGCTTTGGACTGGACTCTCGCGACTGTGTTGGATCCATTATGGATTGAACTTTCACAGTATCATGTTAGACCCGCTCGACATCCATTGCTTTCCTCCTCTCCAAGGTTCTCATAGTCATCATTGTCACCGACGTCCCACTGGGTCATTATTGTCACCGACGTCCCACTGGGTGTGAGTTTTCCTTGCCCTAATGTGGGCCTACCGAGGATGTCGTAGTGGTTTGTGCAGCCCTTTGAGACACTAGAGATTTAGGGCTATATAAGTAAACATTGATTGATTGATTGATTTCACTAGAACTAAGGGGCATACTTGCCAACCCTCCCGGATTTTCCGGGAGACTCCCGAAATTCAGCGCCTCTCCCGAAAAACCAACCACGACAAATTTTCTTCCGAAAATCTCCCGAAATTCAGGCGGAGCTGGAGGCCACGCCCCCTCCACCTCCATGCGGACCTGAGTGACATGTTGACAGCCTGTTTTCACGTCCGCTTTCCCACAATATAATGACGTTATAACAGTTCGAGATGCTACCTCCCTAACTCATTTGTATACTCTAGCCTTTAAATAGACCTCCTTTTTAGACCGGTTGATCTGCCGCTTCTTTTGTTTTTCTCCTCTGTCCCCCCCTCCCCTGTGGAGGGGGTCCGGTCCGATGGCCATGGATGAAGTACGGGCTGTCCAGAGTCGGGACCCAGGATGGACCGCTCGCCTGTGTATCGGTTGGGGACATCTCTACGCTGCTGATCTGACTCCGCTTGGGATCGTTTCCTTGGGACGGGACTCTCGCTGCTGTCTTGGATCCGCTTGAACTGATTTCTCGCGGTTGTGTTGGATCTACTATGCATTGGACTTTCACAGTATCATGTTAGACCCCCTCGACATCCATTGCTTTCGGTCCCCTAGAGAGGGGGTGTTGCCCACATATGTGGTCCTCTCCAAGGTTCTCAAAGTCATCATTGTCACCGACGTCCCACTGGGTGTGAGTTCTCCTTGCCCACTGGGTGTGAGTTTTCCTTGCCCTTATGTGGGTTCTTCCGAGTATGTCGTAGTGGTTTGTGCAGCCCTTTGAGACACTTGTGATTTAGGGCTATATAAATAAACATTGATTGATTGATGATCAAGGGCGAGTTCTTGGTTTCTTACGTGGGTTTATTGTTAGGCAGTTTCATTAACGTCCTCCCAGTGCGGTAACAACACACAACAACAGCAGTCACGTTTTCGTCTACTGTAAAACAGTTCATCTGCCGTAAACAGCAATGTTGTGACACTCTTAAACAGGGCAATACTGGCATCTACTGTACATGCACCACAACACCTCCAGGCAACTTCAACCCTTTACTAATACCGTCCTCCATTCACATCCCATCTCCCCGGATTGTAAATAACCTAATGTAAATAATCTAATGTATTTCTAATGTATATACTTGTTCTTATGCTATCTGAACTCACTATGTTGTTCTCTGCTGGCTGTACATATCCTACTAAGTAAGACCTACACTGTTTCAATGTCCATTTCTCTGTTGATGTAATTGTTGATGACTGAAGTACTGATATCAACCAAAGCTCCTCATCCCACCCCAGGATTTGTAAATAATTCAATGTATATACTATGATGATTAACTTGTGTGATGACTGTGTTATGCTGCATGAAACGATTAACGTGGAACCCGACTTAAACAAGTTGAAAAACTTATTCGGGTGTTACCATTTAGTGGTCGATTGTACGGAATATGTACTGTACTGTGCAATCTACTAATACAAGTTCCAATCAATCAATCAATCAATCATGCACATGTGACAATAACATCTACAACTTTTAGAGAGTGCAGTGCACAACTGCGCACACAACAGTTGAAGTATTATTCAATAAATATATTTATAAAGGATTTTTGAATTGTTGCTATTTTTAGAATATTTAAAAAAAAATCTCATGTACCCCTCGGCATACCTTCAAGTACCCCCAGGGGTACACATACCCCCATTTGAGAACCACTGCTCTAGAGTCCATTGGCAATGTACTTTGCATTGGACTTGGGGATGTATGGCTTAGATGCAGCTGCTCGGCCATGGAAACCCATTCCATGTAGCTCTCTGCGTACTGTACGTGGGCTAATTGGAAGGTCACATGAAGTTTGGAGCTCTGTAGCAACTGACTGTGCAGAAAGTCTTTGCACTATGAGCTTCAGCATCACCTGACCCCTCTCTGTCAGTCTACGTGGCCTAGCACTTGGTGGCTGAGTTGCTGTTGTTCCCAAACTCTTCCATTTTCTTATATTAAAGCTGACAGTTGACTTTGGAATACTAGGAGCGAGGAAATTTCACCACTAGATTTGTTGCACGTATGACAGTTCCACGCTGGAAATCACCGAGCTCCTGAGAGCAGCCCATTCTTTCACAAATGTTTGTAGACACAGTCTCCATGCCTAAGTGCTTGAGTTTATACACCTGTGGCCGGGTCAAGTGATTAGGACACCTGATTCTGATCATTTGGATGGGTGGCCAAATACTTTTGGCAATATAGTGTATGACGCGTTGGTTTCTATGGACGTTTGCAGGATTGACACAACGTCGGTAATAAATTACATACTTGTCCAAAGTTGACCGCTGAATGTTGAGCTGAAGCAGTGAACACGATGACGGTCAAGTACTCAATCAGCTCCGTGCAGGACTTTAGGGACCGGGGGAATTCTGCACAGAATGAAAGTGTGGTCAACAGATGAACCAGAACACTTTACACACGTTACAGTATTTCGAAGGAAGTACGGTTTTGTTGCAGCTGGAACAGAGTACTTTGTATACATTACAGCAGTGTTTCTTTACCATAAAATATACATTTCTCAGCTGTGATTGTATGGGCTCGGTTGTAATACTCTTTTCCACCACTTGTGGCAGTAATGACAATAACAAACAAACAGAAGAAGTCTTAAGCTAAAGTCATAGAGAAGTTTCTTAACGTATGAATAAAGGTGTAAAGCTGTATTTTTATTTTCACTTGAATGAACATTTATAAAAAAATATTGTTTTACCCTTAACATTTCTTAAGAAACATATATTATTTATTATTCAATTAGAATGTATTTATTTTAGCACTGTGTATTTTTTTTTTAATTAGTCCCTTCATTTTTAGTATATTTAATTGGTTTTTATTTTTGTAATTAGCCTTACCTAAGCCTTGATTATAACATTTGTGATTAACACACGCTTTCATATCAGTTGACAAGGTTAAACCTGTTAAATTGTAAGTAGGTTAGATATAATTAAATATTAAGAACACCTGCATTACAGTATTTCAAAGCAAGGAGAGTTGTTTTAAAATGATCAAATGTGCTCAGTCAATAAATGGTGAAATTATCCTGGATATACCTGTCTGTCTATCTGTGTTGGCCCTGTGATGAGGTGGCGACTTGTCCAGGGTGTACCCCGCCTTCCGCCCGATTGTAGCTGAGATAGGCGCCAGCACCCCCCGCGACCCCAAAAGGGAATAAGCGGTAGAAAATGGATGGATGGATGGATGCCGGAATTATTTTTTATTGTGTTGGGGATTTGTTGACACAATGGAAAACTGGACGTTTTCCAACATCCATCCATCCATCTTCTACCGCTTATTCCCTTTTAGGGTGGCGGGGGGCGCTGGCACCTATCTCAGCTACAATCGGGCATAAGGCGGGGTACACCCTGGACAAGTCGCCACCTCATCGCAGGGCCGTTTTCCAACATGACGAGTGGATCATGTCGGAATTTGTCTGTTTCTCGATGAACCGCAGCTCACCTGTGTGTGTGTGTGTGTGTGTGTGTGTGTGTGTGTGTGTGTGTGTGTGTGTGTGTGTGTGTGTGTGTGTGTGTGTGTGTTTGTGTGTCACTATCACCACCAAGAATGTAGGTCAGGGATTTGCAAAGTGGGTAAAATTGTGCCCGCTAAATAGTAAAGGGAAGTGTATTATGTATTCATAATGACCTCTTTCAAGCTGCACAATTATTGATAGCATGTTAGCAAGGCTACACTGAAAAAAAGTATGATTTAACTCTAAAAAAAAACAACAAAAAACAGCAGCTCAGTTGCCAAGAATGTATTGTAAAATCATCAGTGGTATTATTTTTGCATTGACAATAATGCACTGCAAAACAGGGAATGTAGATTTTACGGTTAAAAAAAGTAACCGCTTAGTCGCCAGAATTTGCGGTAAAAATACTGGGTTCAGTTTTTCAGTGTATTAGTAATGCACCGTAAAAAAAATGGCCATTGATTTTCCAGTTAAAAACTAGCAGCTCGGTCACCAGAACGGTGATACAGTTTGAATTTACAGTACCGTATTTCCTTGAATTGCCGCCAGGGCGCTAATTAATTTAAAACCTCTTCTCACTCCTGCGCTTACCAAAGGCATGCGGTAAAAATAAGCATGCGCTAATTATTTTAAAACCCCTTCTCACTCCGGCACTTACCAAAGGTATGCAGTAAAAAAATTTACTGTGATGTAAGCTTGAAGCTTAAATCCTACTGAATAGCTCCTAATGCGATTTCAAATTACCGGTATTGAAATCAGCCTCCTCCATTTTGAAAATGATGACAGGGGAAGTGTCACTCGTGACGTCACGAGTTTGACCAGGCGGTAATACTAAGCATGCGCTAATTATTTTGGGAAGAGAGTTTGACAAGGCAGTAATTCAAGGCAGGCGCATACTATATGCCCTGCGGCAATTCAAGGAAATACGGTAATTTTCTTTTAAAAGAAAACGTAAATGTTACCGTAATCATAAAAACTATTGATTTTTTTTAAATGTTATACAGGCTAACTAGTTGGGTTTGAATTTGAGACCCCTGCTCTACAGTCCTGTGGAAAAAGGTCACCTTGGTCGCCACGTCCTATAATAAAAACCTAAACGCTTCAAAATTTAGCATCCTCCTTATGTCAAATCTGTCTGGGTAAAGTTTGAAAGCAATCAGACAAAATATCTGGGAGGAACTGGTTACAGAACAAAATTAAAGTTAAAGTACCAATGATTGTCACACACACACTAGGTGTGGTGAAATTTGTCCTCTGCATTTGACCCATCCCCTTGATCACCCTCTGGGAGGTGAGGTGAGCAGTGAGCAGCTGCGGTGCCACGCCTGGGAATCATTTTTGGTGATTTAACGCCCAATTCCAACATTTGATGCTGAGTGCCAAAAAAGGAATGTAATGGATCCCATTTTTATAGTCTTTGGTATGACTGGGCCGGGATTTGAACTCACAACTTACGGATCTCAGGGCGGACACTCTAACCCAGGGGTCACCAACGCGGTGCCCGCGGGCACCAAGTCGCCCGTAAGGACCAGATGAGTCGCTCGCTGGCCTGTTCTAAAAAGAGCTCAAATAGCAGCACTTACCAGTGAGCTGCCTCTATTTTTTAAATTGTATTTATTTACTAGCAAGCTAGTCTTGCTTTGCGCGGCATTTTTAATTCTAAGAGAGACAAAACTCAAATAGAATTTGAAAATCCTTGAAAATATTTTAAAGACTTGGTCTTTACTTGTTTAAATAAATTCATTTATTTTTTTTACTTTGCTTCTTATAACTTTCAGAAAGACAATTTTAAAGAAAAAATACAACCTTAAAAATGATTTTTTAAGGATTTTTAAACACATATACCTTTTTTCCTTTTAAATTCCTTCCTCTTCTTTCTAGACAATTCAATCAATGTTCAAGTAAATTTATTTTTTTTATTGTAAAGAATAATACAAATTTTAAATTAAATTTTTAATTTTAGCTTCTGTTTTTCGACTAATAATATTTGTGAAATATTTCTTCAAACTTATTATGATTAAAATTTGAAAAAAATTATTCTGGCAAATCTAGAAAAATATTTAGAATCAAATTTAAATCTTATTTCAAATTCTCTTGAATTTCTTTTAAATTTTTGTTCTGGAAAATCTAGAAGAAATAATGATTTGTCTTTGTTAGAAATATAGCTTGGCGTTATTTGTTGTATATTCTAACAAAATGCAGATTGGATTTTAACCTATTCAAAACATGTCATCAAAATTCTGAAATTAATCTTAATCAGGAAAAATTACTAATGATGTTCCATAAATTCTTTTTTCAAAAAGATTTGAATTAGCTAGTTTTTCTCTTCTTTTTTTTTGGTTGAATTTTGAATTTTAAAGAGTCGAAATTGAAGATAAACTATGTTTCAAAATTTAATTTTTCATTTTTTTCCTGTTTTCTCCTCTTTTAAACCGTTGAATTAAGTATTTTTTTCATCATTTATTCTCTACAAAAAACCTTACGTAAAAGGAAAAAAAATGTACGACGGAATGACAGACAGAAATACCCATTTTTTTTTTATATATATATAGATTTATTTATCAAAGGTAAATTGAGCAAATTGGCTATTTCTGGCAATTTATTTAAGTGTGTATCAAACTGGTAGCCCTTCGCATTAATCCGTACCCAAGAAGTAGCTCTTGGTTTCAAAAAGGTTGGTGAATTAGTGAATTATATTTATATAGCGCTTTTCTCTAGTGACTCAAAGCGCTTTACATAGTGAAACCCAATATCTAAGTTACATTTAAACCAGTGTGGGTGGCACTGGGAGCAGGTGGGTAAAGTGTCTTGCCCAAGGACACAACGGCAGTGACCAGGATGACGAAAGCGGGAATCGAACCTGCAACCCTCAAGTTGCTGGCACGGCCGCTCTACCAACCGAGCTATACCACTAACCACTAAGCCACTGCTTAGGTAGCTAAGACATGATTTGTCTTTGTGTGTGTACCCTACCTAAAAGTGAAGGATCTTGAACTTTACTATCAATATTCAAATGTTGTTTCTATGTTATTGCGGTAATATTAGTAGCAATAGCAAAAATCTGACTCTACTTGAAGGAAACCCACCACAGTGACTGAAGTCCTTCATTCCAAAGTCGCAAACATCCTGAACAAAGGCTTGGATTTCCTGGTCCGTCCGAACGTTCTCATCACTGGTGTAGTAAATATTAACCACATCGGAGACAAAACTAGCGTAACAAAAAGGAGGAGACCAATCAGTTCTTGTTGAGCAGTACGGATCAATACTGTCACCTCACCCCTTAATGGCCTCCCACACCTGGTAGCCGTCATCCCTGTAGAAGTAGGATGGCAAATTCTTGTCATCCATTCCACGAGCTTTGATCATGTCAGGGAAGCAGAGTGACCGGAAGGTCAGCGTCTTTATCACCTTCTGAATCAGCTGCACATGACCTCCTCCCCCGATGGAGTTTGCCTTGATTAAACAAAAAGTGGTTTAGACTTTGCATGAACATGTCGACTTTTGAGAAACGTACTGCAGACTTCTCACAGTTGAGGATGTCCACCAGTTGTTCTTTTGTCTGACCCCTCAGTCCGTCTACCCTCAATTTGCTAAAACATGAGTCAGCATCATTCTTTGTCCGAGGCACTTTTTTGACTCCTCCGGAATCTTAAATGCTTCTTAGTCTTAGAAGTCTTCCAAGACTCACAGGCTGAGTGTGAACCCTGATTCTCAGTCTGCCCTCACATTTTCAGAACTTGAGCCTGCCTGAGTCTTCAATCCTTGAGCTCCATGAGTGCACTATATGCGATCACCTCCTTTCTGATGTGTGAATGTATAGATGTGTATCCTGGGATTCGAATTAGGATTTAGCATTCAGGTTGCTACCCAGACCTCAGAGCCCCTGCTTTTGATTATCAAAAGTCTCAGAGGTCTGACAGTCAAAGCCTGCAGGGAAACCTCCATAGCTTGAGCCTACTCTTGAATGGAGTAAGCTTGACACCCAACCTTACATGCCCCTAAAGCTGACCAACACGCCGGATTGTAGTTAGCTGGAGGCGTGTCTTAATGAAATTAAACAATGGATGTCCGCTAACTTTTTGCAACTCAACGCCAAAAAAACGGAAATGCTGATTATCGGTCCTGCTAGACACCGAACTCTATTTAATAATACAACTTTAACATTTGACAACCAAACAATTAAACTAGGCGACTCGGTAAAGAATCTGGGTATTATCTTCAACCCAACTCTCTCCTTTGAGTCACACATTAAGAATGTTACTAAAACGGCCTTCTTTTATCGCTGTGATATCGCTAAAATTCGCTCCATTTTGTCCACTAGTGACGCCGAGATCATTATCCATGCGTTTGTTACGTCTCGTCTCGATTACTGTAACGTATTATTTTCGGGTCTCCCCATGTCTAGCATTAAAAGATTACAGTTGGTACAAAATGCGGCTGCTAGACTTTTGACAAGAACAAGAAAGTTTGATCACATTACGCCTGTACTGGCTCACCTGCACTGGCTTCCTGTGCACTTAAGATGTGACTTTAAGGTTTTACTACTTACGTATAAAATACTAAACGGTCTAGCTCCATCCTATCTTGCCGATTGTATTGTACCATATGTCCTGGCAAGAAATCTGTGTTCAAAGGACTATTAGCCCCAAAAAAGTCGGCGGGCTATAGAGCGTTTTCCGTTTGGGCTGCAGTACTCTGGAATGCCCTCCCGGCAACAGTTCGAGATGCTACCTCAGTAGAAGCATTTAAGTCTCAACCTTAAAACTGATTTGTATACTCTAGCCTTTAAATAGACCTCCTTTTAAGAACAGTTGATCTGCCGTTTCTTTTCTTTTTCTCCTCTGTCCCCCTCTCCCTTGTGGAGGGGGTCTGGTACGGTGGCCATGGATGAAGTACTGGCTGTCCAGAGTCGGGACCCAGAAGGGACCGCTCGTCCAGAGTCGGGACCCAGGATGGACCGCTTGCCTGTGTATCGGTTTGGGACGCCTCCGCGCTGCTGATCCGCCTCTGCTTGGGATGGTTTCCTGCTGGCTCCACTTTGGACGGGACTCTCGCTACTGTGTTGGATCCACATTGGACTGGACTCTCACGGTTGTGTTGGATCCACTATGGATTGAACTTTCACACTATCATGTTTTGACCCGCTCGACATCCATTACTTTCGTTCCCCGGAGGGGGGGTTTCCCACATATGCGGTCCTCTCCAAGGTTTGTCAGAGTCATCATTGTCACTGTCACCGACGTCCCACTGGGGTGAGTTTTTCTTGCCCTTATGTGGGCTCTACCGAGGATGTTGTTGTGGTTTGTGCAGCCCTTTGAGACACTGGTGATTTAGGACTGTATAAATAAACATTGATTGATTGAGTGTCCAGAGCCCAAACCTGTACCCCAAATCTATTGCGCCTGCCTCGGATTCTTCAGTAATTAAGTGCCTGTCCTTGGTCGAGTACAACACGGGTTGTGGGCTGCCCTCGGATCCTCAGAGTCTTTAGCTTCATCGTCAAATTGGTAGTATGCCTCACATGTTTAGAACCTGAACCTGCCTATTAATCTTCAGTCCCTGTCTGGTTCACTAATGTAGATGTCAGTCAGTCCCCTCTGGTGGACTCCAGTCACTGTTAGTCTACATTAGAGACCACCTGCTTTAATTACACACCACATCTAAGGAGTTTTACTCACCTTATCGAAGAGACCATGGTCACAGATGAGGGCCTCTCTTGCCTTGGTGTTGATAGCGATAGTGAAACGGATGTGAGGAATGAGTAACTGTGAAGGAGCGTCAATGAGTCCAGCTTTCTATGTACCCCTCGTCATTGCAAATATCACCTTAAAGACAGGGTGGACTGCAGGGAGATGCCTGAACACGGCGATGGCAAACATCTCTGAGATCAGATGTGTTCTCAGCAGGTGTGTGACCGTCTGGTGGTGCTGAAAGTCTGACGAGCGAACCCACATCTTGGCCAGAAGCCAGTCGTACTCGCCATCTGTGGGCAGGAAGATGGGGCAGTCTTCGCCTGGAGTCTGACCCAACTGGAAGGAAAAGAGGAGGTAGTGATACACTAAAGTGATCTAAGACTTGCTGATGTTTGATCACAGCACACCTGAATGGCGATGGGCAGGATCTTGTTCTGTGGGTTCTTGTAGAGAAGACAAATGGGAGCTGCGATGTACTGGCGGGTTTGTGGATCTGTACAGTTGGGTTTGATGCCATCTAACACTTCGTAGTCCACTATGAAGATGTTACCTGCCTGGAAACACAACATGCATTAACCTTTCAAGGGGAGTTTAAACTGCCATATTATAAATAATTAGCTGAAAGCTAAAATTCCTTACAACAAATGTAAAACTACAGTCATCCCTTGCTACATTTTTTTATAATAAAACAAAACAACCCAAAAACAAAAATAATTAAAGGCATACTGAAACCCACTACTACCGACCACGCAGTCTGATAGTTTATATATCAATGATGAAATATTAACATTGCAACACATGCCAATATGGCCGGTTTAGTTTACTAAATTACAATTTTAAATTTCCCGCGGAGTTTCTTGTTGAAAACGTCGCGGAATGACGACGCGTATGATGACGTCTCGAGTTGGAGGGGACATATTAGCGCAGCACCACTTGCGGCTAAAAATCATCTCTTTTCATCGTTCAATTACAAAGTATTTTGGACATCCGTGTTGCTGAATCTTTTGCAATTTGTTCAATTAATAATGGAGAAGTCAAAGTAGAACGATGGAGGTGGGAAGCTTTAGCCTTTAGCCACACAAACACACGGTGATTCCTTGTTTAAAATTCCCGGAGGTGAAGCTTTACTATGGATCAGAGCGGTCAAGCGAACATGGATCCCGTCCACTTGTCAACCGACAGGTTTCGGTGAGAAAATTGTGGTAAAAAGTCGGCTCTTGCCGGAGATCTGCGGAGCTTGCGCCGTCCATGCAGCTGCCGTGACTTCCCTCAGACACTGGTGTCAACACACCCGTGGACACACCCCTGTGACTATCAGGTACTATTTAACTCACTAAACACTAGCAACACAATAGAAAGATAAGGGATTCCCCAGAATTATCCCAGTAAATGTGTCCAAAAACATCTGAATCGCTCCCAATGCAATCGCCTTTTTTTTCTAAATGTATTTTTTTTTTTTTTTAATTCTAGTCCTTCGCTATCAATATCCTTAGCCACAAATCTTTCATCCTCGCTCAAATTAATGGGGAAATTGTCGTTTTCTCGGTCCAAATAACTCTTGCTGTTGGAGGCTCCCATTAAAAACAATGTGAGGATGTGAGGTAAAATTGTGGTAAAAAGTCGCCTCTTACCGGAAATCTCCGGAGCTTGCGCCGTGCATGCAGCTGCCATGACTTCACTCAGAGACTCTGGCATCAACACACCCGTGGACACACCCTTCCGACTATCAGGTACTATTTAACTTACTAAAACACTAGCAACACAATAGAAAGATAAGAGATTCCCCAGAATTATCCTAGTAAATGTGTCTAAAAACATCTGAATTGCTCCCAATGCAATCGCCTTTTTTTTCTAACTTTATTTATTTATTTATTTTTTAATTCTAGTCCTTCGCTATCAATATCCTTAGCCACAAATCTTTCATCCTCGCTCAAATTAATGGGGAAATTTTCGTTTTCTCGGTCCAAATAACTCTTGCTGTTGGAGGCTCCGATTAAAAACAATGTGAGGATGTGAGGAGCCCTCACACCGGTAATGTCATCGTCTGCTACTTCCGGCAAAGGCAAGGCTTTTTTATTAGCGACCAAAAGTTGCGAACTTTATCGTGGATGTTCTCTACTAAATCCTTTCAGCAAAAATATGGCAATATCGCAAAATGATCAAGTATGACACATAGAATGGACCTGCTATCCCCGTTTAAATAAGAAAATCTCATTTCAGTAGGCCTTTAAAGAATAAAAGTTTTAGGCCTAAATAAAAGCTTGGGTATATAAGTTATCATTATATTAGCATCATACAGCATATCGTTACAGTAATCATATATGAAAAACTGTACATCTGTGTGCTGTCTGTGCCTTACAATGAAGTATTTTAGTAAATAAAACCCCAGGAGACAAAATCATTTGTCTTCCCGGCGGTCAACCGCACCAGATCCAAGGATTTAGAGAAAGGAAGTGTGAGCAGAACCCAGGAAGGAGCCTACTCATTGGCTGACGCAATATACAGCAAAGCACCTGGATGTTGCGAACTTGTTTGCCGTAAAGCAATGGTCCCCAACCTTTTTGTATCCGCAGACCGGTGAACGCTTAGTAATTTAAATAAAATATTTTTTTTTCTTTGCCATGAAAAAGGGACGTTTTTGTCATGAAAAAGGGAGGTTTTTGTGATTGGTGCACTAATTGTAAGCGTTATATTATGTTTTTTTACGTTGATTTAATTAAAAAATTATAAAAATGAATAAAAAATTATTCTGCGGCCCGGTGGTTGGGGACCACTGCCGTAAAGCATGGATGCCGGACACCCATCTGGAAAGATCGCAATACCTGCGCTTGCCTTAACAACATATTCTGCTAAAAAAAAAAAAGAAAAATCAGAGGAAGAGAAGAAAGACGCTGTACATCAGTGCTGTCCAAACGTTTTGACTGGGGGGCCCACATTGGGTAAAAGAAATTTGGCCCGGGGCCTCAAGCCGACGGCCTGCAAATCAACCATATATATATATATATATATATATATATATATATATATACATATATATATATATATATATATATATATATATATATATATATATATATATGTATATATATTTATATATGTATGTATATGTATGTATATATTTATATGTATGTATGTATATTACCATAAACATTTATAAATTACACCCATTTAAATCCATTCCAAAGGAAAACACTCTCTCTCCACTTATTGATGTTTGACTTTTAGTTGTTTGATATTCCTGATTGATTACAAAGGTAGGTAGAAGTTGAACTTTCGCATACTCTTAATATTCAATTATAATGATTATTAACTACATATCTATTGTTGTAATATGTAAACAAACACACACACACACACACCTATATCTATATATATGTATATATATAATGGATTTAAATGGGTGTGATTTCACATTTTTAATGGGAATGGGACATTTTTTCTGATATTGTCCACAAAGTTCAGTGAGCAGGTTGTGTTATTTGCGACAAGTGTGTTGACTTTTTGTGTTGGTTGATTTTTTTTATGCACTATGACTAGGAAAGGTTGTTTGGAATGAGTCATTTAAGTTAATGATGTGCTTGGGATGTCAAGAAAGTACACATCATGGTCACAAAACCGAGTCTCTCACATTATCCACAAGATGGTAACAATTTGCCACCTGTCAGATACCTGGGCAATTAAATTTAATATAGGCTCCAGCACCCCCCGTGACCCCAAAAAGGACAAGTGGTAGAAATGGATGGATGGATGAATGCAAAGACAGGTTGCTTATTGATATCGAACTTGTGCCCTCGTCTTGCGGGCCAAACTGAAGATGCCAGCAGGCCGCCCATCAGCCGGGGTTTATACAACCCTGCTGTATTTACATATAACATCAAAGAAGAGCCTGATTGATTGATTGATTGATTGATTGAAACTTTTATTAGAAGATTGCACAGTTCAGTACATATTTCGTACAATTGACCACTAAATGGTAACACCCGAATACGTTTTTTAATTTGTTTAAGTCAGGGTCCACGTTAATCAATTCATGGCCAAAACTCTAATAAATATTGGTCCGGTGCAATTAAGATGGAGGGCATTGCAGGCGACGAGGTGGCGACTTGTCCAGGGTGTACGCCGCCTTCTGCCCGATTGTAGCTGAGATAGGCAACAGCGCCCCCAATGATCCCAAAGGGAATAAGCCATGGGTGTCAAACTCTGGCCCGCGGGCCAAATTTGGCCCACCGTGTAATTTCATTTGGCCCTTGAGGCAATATCTAATTAACATTAGAGCTGGCCTGCCGGTATTATTCAACGGTGGTGCCGCTGTAACACCGCGTTCACCGCTAATACTCATACTTGCCAACCCTCCCAATTTTCCCGGGAGTCTCCCAAAGGGCAGTGTCCTTCCCAAAAAATCTCCCGGAACAACCATTCTTCCGAATTTCTCCCGATTTCCACCCGGGCAAATATATTGGGGGCGGGGCTTAAGAGCATTGCCTTTAGCGTTCTCTACAACCTGTCGTCAAGTCCGCTTTTCCTCCACACAAACAGCGTGCCGGTCCAGTCACATAATATTTAAGGCTTTTGCACACACATAAGTGAATGCAATGCATACTTGGTCAACAGCCATACATGTCACACTGAGGGTGGCCGTGTAAACAAGTTTAACACTGTTACAAATATGCGCCACACTGTGAACCCACACAAACAAGAATGACAAACACATTTCGGGAGAACATCTGCACCGTAACACAACAGAACAAATACCCAGAATCCCTTGCAGCACTAACTCTTCTGGGACGCTACAATATACACCAGGGGTGCCCATTACGTCGATTGCGATCGACTGGTCGATCTCGGAGGGTGTGTCAGTCGATCTCAAGCCAGGCATTAAAAAATAGACATAAAAATGAGCAATCATCAATCATACCAAGACTTCACTTTCGTCAGTTGTTTGACATTCTCGGCACCCGAGGATCTTGTGAGATGATGCTGGCTGCTGCGAGCTCATATTTAAGAAAAAAAGAATTAACAGGGCGGACGCAGAGAAACACATTTTATTTCTAGAGACTCCGTACCTACTGTCAAAACTCTAAAGACCGACTGCACAGTTCCTGTCTTCACCATAAAAGACCTGTTTCATCCTGGCTGTGCTAACAAAATAAGAGTCTCAGAAAGCTAGCGTGCACAAGCTAGCAAGCTACGGAGTTTGATGCCAATGTATTTCTCCCCCGCCCTCAGCGACCGCTTTCTCACTTGCTTGCCCACCCGCACAGTCACTGACGTCACTCACCTGCTGCCAGACATTAAAGGGCCACACACATATGCTACTCTCATAACAAAGTGTTTAAAAACGAGTATGCAAGTTGGACAAATGAGATGCCAAATCCAACCACTTTCATGTGGTATTGGACAGAAAGGAGGACTTTTTTTTTTTTCCTCCATTTGAAAATGCGGACGTTATCAGCACCACTGTCTAATTCCAATCAATGCAAGTCATCAGAATCAGGTAATACACCAACTTATATTCTTGTTTTCATGAAAGAAAGGAATCTATGTGTGTTAAACATGCTTGTATTATCATTAAACACCATTAACTTGTTAACAAAAATGTCTCTTTGATAAATAAATAAATATAAATTATAAATAGGAATGAGGTAGATCTCCTCGACTTGGTCAATTGAAAAGTAGCTCGCCTGCAGAAAAAGTGTGAGCGCCCCTGATATACACCCCTGCTACCACCAAATCCTGACTCCCTAGCTTGTTCAATATTCAATGAAAAACTTGTTTGGGTCCCTATTAAAAGGTTAATTTGCTCAACCTTGGCCCACGGCTTTGTTCAGTTTTGAATTTTGGCCCACTCTGTATTTGAGTTTGACACCCCTGGAATAAGCGGTAGGAAATGGATGGATGGCTGGCATTGCAGGCAAGTTTTGGACTGACATTGGCTGTTTTTCTCACAGATAATCTAATGCGCCATTTTCCGATCGTTTGTGTTTGTACATTTGCGTGGAGACGTATGTCACCAACAAAATACGAACTCGGGGATCCTTCAATGCAACTTCAGACTGTCATCAACCTGTGCACGTTCTGTACGACGCGTGTGCGCAATTACGTGCACTTCCAGAGACGAAGGGACTATCAGCGAGGTACACAGATTGGGGGGCTGGATTTACAGTTAGAATTCCGCCCGGTGACACAGGATTCAAGCACCCCAGTTTTAAGTGTTAAATTAAGTTGTATTTATGCATGATGTATTACAGTGAAGTATTTGTCTTATTTTTTGGTGAGCGATAATGATATTCACCAAGCAAGACTTACATTTCCAGGGTAAGGGGGAACCTTGAAACAACAACAGTTGGCTAACCTCAGCGTTAACTTCACCGCGTCAATCACAAGTTGTCCAACATTTGGAAAAACTACTTTTTGACGGACTTCATCTTCAACTCCTGCCTCATCAATAACACGTCCCCACATTGGTGAGACTCTCTGTGATCAATGTCAAAAATGAACAGTGGGACTTCGCATTAGACATTTGGGCGCGGCACTTCAGGCTAATAAGGTTCAGCTGTCAACAGCTGTGCCAGCAAAGTGAAGATGAGCTCTTTCGATTCAAGATGCACTTTATCTCTGACATCGGTAACATAGCTTTGGCGTGAGTGATGTGGTATGACAAAACAGACGCACATTGCTAACAAGATGGAACAAGAAACAACAAACCTAATGATCGTAGCTGAAAATGTCAAGTTGACCCAAGTTTTTGTTTGAGCACGAGCCTGTGGTTTCAGAACATGAAAGCCTAATTCTAACGTAGATGAATAATCTACAAAGTATTTCCACGTTGTGGCCAGGTTGTACGGTGACGGCCATAGCAGTGCTGCTTGGAAGATCCCCTGGGCTACCTGTAAGTACTTGTAGGAGCCTAAATGCTGTTTAAGTTCATTTACATTTTATGGAAGGTGCTTTATGTTTATTCAGCCATCCATCCATCCATCCATCCATCTTCTTCCGCTTATCCGAGGTCGGGTCGCGGGGGGAACAGCCTAAGCAGGGAAACCCAGACTTCCCTCTCCCCAGCCACTTCGTCTAGCTCTTCCCGGGGGATCCCGAGGCGTTCCCAGGCCAGCCGGGAGACATAGTCTTCCCAACATGTCCTTGGTCTTCCCCGTGGCCTCCTACCGGTTGGACGTGCCCTAAACACCTCCCTAGGGAGGCTTTCGGGTGGCATCCTGAACAGATTCCCAAACCACCTCATCTGGCTCCTCTCGATGTGAAGGAGCAGCGGCTTTACTTTGAGTTCCTCCCGGATGGCAGAGCTTCTCACCCTATCTCTAAGGGAGAGCCCCGCCACACGGCGGAGGAAACTCATTTCGGCCGCTTGTACCCGTGATCTTATCCTTTCGGTCATGACCCAAAGCTCATGACCATAGGTGAGGATGGGAACGTAGATCGACCGGTAAATTGAGAGCTTTGCCTTCCGGCTCAGCTCCTTCTTCACCACAACAGATCGGTACAACGTCCGCATTACTGAAGACGCCGCACCGATCCGCCTGTCGATCTCACGATCCACTCTTCCCTCACTCGTGAACAAGACTCCTAGGTACTTGAACTCCTCCACTTGGGGCAGGGTCTCCTCCCTAACCCGGAGATGGCATTCCACCCTTTTCCGGGCAAGAACCATGGACTCGGACTTGGAGGTGCTGATTCTCATTCCGGTCGCTTCACACTCGGCTGCGAACCGATCCAGCGAGAGCTGAAGATCCCGGTCAGATGAAGCCATCAGGACCACATCGTCTGCAAAAAGCAGAGACCTAATCCTGCGGCCACCAAACCGGAACCCCTCAACGCCTTGACTGCGCCTAGAAATTCTGTCCATAAAAGTTATGAACAGAATCGGTGACAAAGGACAGCCTTGGCGAGTCCAACCCTCACTGGAAATGTGTTTGACTTACTGCCGGCAATGCAGACCAAGCTCTGGCACTGATCGTACAGGGAGCGGACCGCCACAATAAGACAGTCCGATACCCCATACTCTCTGAGCACTCCCCACAGGACTTCCCGAGGGACACGGTCGAATACCTTCTCCAAGTCCACGAAGCACATGTTGACTGGTTGGGCAAACTCCCATGGACCCTCAAGAACCCTGCCGAGAGTCTAGTTTATTCAGCCAAAAGGGGACCATTTACTTTATTTGCATGATAAGAAAATTGATATATTGAAAGCTTAGAGTAATTATATAAAGCTCACTTTAATTGTAATTATTACATTTGTCAAAATGATTTAATGACGTAACTGTTTTAAGTGCATATATGGCGGAAGGATCTGTGTGGTAAGGTGTTTTTTGGACGCAAGGTGTCATGGGTAATTGCTGTCAGGTGCGGTGGAATCGAGCCACACAGTTTTTTGACCTCACTCATACTTATTCTCATTCATACTTTTTCCAACTCGTACTGCAACAACTCTCTTTATTTTGTCAGTCATTTGTTCCCACATCGTGACTGTTTTATGTTTTGAATTATTAAGATCACAAGTAAACCATACAAACCAAGAAGAACGTCTGGAGTTTTGTTTTGTTGTTGCCGCAGTGATAGTAGGGGAGCGTAAAGCTTAAGGCTACTTTAGGAATCTACAGTACTGAAATCCACAGTAGAACACACTGAAGGTTACTATATTGAAACTTGTGTAAAGGTGACTATGGATGTTATTTCATGTTTTTAAACATATTTTTAAACGGTATTGTTATGCTCTAACTGTAAAAATATGGTATTATTAATACAAATCTTACTTCACGGAAATGTGTTTACCACGGTCATGTCCGCTACCCTGCGATAAACGAGGGACGACTGTATTAACTAAAAGTAAAACATATTTTTGAGGCTGTTGCTCGTGTTGTTGTCACGCCCACGGGATCGGGTTTTTGTTTTTTGTCATGTTTGGTTTTATTTTTTGTACATTCAGTTCTTGCTTTTTCACTTCCTTGTTTTCTTTGTTTCCATAGCAACTCATTGATTTTTCACCTTGCCCTCATGTCACGCCCCGACCTCAGTTCTCACACCTGCTGGTAATTATTTAAGCCACAGTTGCCAAGTGTTCAGCATGGCAACTTCATAAACCTCAACTGTCTTCATGCCATGCCATTGCTGTATGATCACTCTGTCCATGTCACAGTAAGTTTTTTGTTATTCATGCCATTGTGCAAGTGTTTTTTTTTATGTTCATAGTTTGTAGCCTTTATGCTAGTCTTTTGTTTTTCATTAGTCAAGTTTGTTCTCCGCCATTGTGCGCAACATTTGTTTGCCTTTTTTTAGTTGTACAGTATTTTTTAATAAATAATATGTACTCACATTCTTGCCTGGCTCGTGCCAATTTCCCCTTGCATCGAGGAAACAATCCTAGTCCAAGTCCATGCCTGACAGTTGTATACTTTTTGGCCGTGTGATGGGTGATGAGCCAAGAAGACGCCAACGAAGAATCGTCGAACAAAAAGATTTTTTTTTTTCAGCAAGCCACAGGCTGGAGCTCGCCAGAGACGAGGAAGACAATGTCATTGGCGTGGGCGGAGTCAGAGACGAGGAAGACGATGTCGTTGGCGTAGGCAGCGCCAGAGACGAGGAAGACGATGTTGTCGGCGTGGGCGGAGCCAGAGACGAGGAAGATTATGTCGTCGGCGTGGGCGGGGCCAAAGACGGGGACGATGATGTCGTCGGTGTGGGTGGAGCTAGAGACGAGGAAGACAATGTCGGCGTGGGCGGAGCCAGAGAAGAGAAAGACTCGTCGGCGTGGGCAGAGCCAGAGAAGATGAAGACGATGTCGTCGGCGTCAGCGGAGCCAGAGAAGTTGAAGACGATGTCGTCGGCGTGGGCGGAGCCAGAGACGAGGAAGACGATGTCGTCGGCGTGGGCACAGCCAGAGAGCCAGAGATGAGGAAGACGACGTCGTCGGCGTGGGCAGAGCCAAAGACAAGGAAGACGATGACGTCGGTGTGGGCGGAGCCAGAGATGAGGAAGACGACGTCGTCGGCGGAGCCATAGACGAGGAAGGCTATGTCGTCGGCGTGGGCGGAGCCAGAGATGAGGAAGACGACGTCGTTGGCGGAGCCATAGACGAGGAAGACTATGTCGTCGGCGTGGGCTGAGTCACAGGAGCAGGCGGCTCGTCTGCCGGCGTGGGCGGGATCAAAGGAACAAGCAGCCAGTCTGTCGGCGTGGGGGGAGTCAAAGGACCAAGCGGCTCGTCTGCCGGCATAGGCGGAGTCACAGGAGCAGGCGGCTCGTCTGCCGGCGTGGGCGGAGCCACAGAAGCAGGCGGCTCATATGCCAGCCTGGGCGGCGCAGGTTTGATGTCTACTGGGGTGGATGTTGGCATCCACAGGCCCCCCGGAGTAGATGGCGGCGTCCACAGGTCCACCTGGGATAAAAGTAGCGGTGCCTCTCCAGCTCCACAACTACTCATAGCCCCCCCTTCAAGGGACGGATCCAAGATGTCCACACATAGGCCCACAGAAGACAGGGATGGGTGGGAGGGAGCTTGAAACGCGGCCAAAGTTCTCGATTCGGCCAACAGCGCAAGAATCCTGTCAAGCCTCTTTGCCATAGAAATCTTTGCAGGGTTCGTATTTGGCTGGAGTATTCTGTCAGGTAAAGGTGGTGACGAACCCCAAGATGCAGAGATGGCAGGCTTGGTGCAGGAAAGCATGATTTTAATGTCCAAAAAATGCAGGGAAAACACAAACCAGGAACCAGGAGACAGGAAAACAGGTGAACTGGAAACAGCGAACAGGAACCAGCAAACCGGAAACAAGAAAACCGGAGACAGCAACCAGCATACAGGTAATAACATACAATACTCCAGCACTGACTGGAGGGCAAGGAAGTTATAAATAACAGCAGACTGATTGACGCCAGGTGTGGCCAGCTGCCAATCAGCCGCGCCTTAGGGGAAACAAGCAGGAAACAAAACACGCAGAAGAAAAACCAAAACATAACCAAACTGTCAGTGTCAAGCCTGACAACTGCATCGGTCAGCAGCTAAATTAGGAGCTTTTGTTTGCTTACTTACTACTAAAAGACAACTTGTCTTGGATGTTTACTATTTTATTTAAGGACAAAATTGCAATAAGAAACATATGTTTAATGTACCGTAAGATTTTTTGTTAAAATAAAGCCAATAATGAAGTGAAGTGGATTATATTTATATAGCGCTTTTTCTCAAGTGACTCAAAGCGCTTTACATAGTGACACCCAATACCTAAGTTACATTTAAACCAGTGTGGGTGGCACTGGGAGCAGGTGGGTAAAGTGTCTTGCCCAAGGACACAACGGCAGTAACTAGGATGGCACAAGCGGGAATCGAACCTGCAACTTTCAAATTGCTGGCACGGACACTCTACCAACCGAGCTATTCCGCCTCTGCATTTTTTCCGAGGTCCGGATTATTTATTATCGAAATAATTTTGGTACCGGTACCCAAATATTACACTAGTAGGTACCAACATCACTGGGTCGATATTTTGTCATCTTTATGGAGTGACATTTTTGTTTAGTAACTTCTAGTTTCTTCCGACAAAGAAAAAAACAAAACGCTGCTTTTGGTCCAGCTGTGCTCCTGGTCGCCAAAACTCGGTGATATCATTCTATTTTGTGTACATCCAAATCTTTTATAGCCTTTCTTTAACACATTTTATAGTCTTATTGAATTTAATTAGCATTTGTTCTCTTTGTTTCACAGCTTTATTTTTAGCTAACTAGCTGCTAAGCTAGCGTAGCTGGACTAGCCCAGGTCCGAAGGCTTTGCTCCGAAGTCAGCAAGAACTCCACTCGGTGAAGGGAAAAACGTGAGTATGGCTTCGTGTATTTCTTGCACCCTTCTCATGGAGAAGTTGTCCCTGCTGGAAGGACGTTTCCTCCACTAAGAAGAGAGTAACTTCATAACTTTAGATACCGTGGCCACGCTTGATAGCTTTAGCTGTATTGAGCTAACTAGCCCAGTTTGTAGCAGTCCTAAAAGTCCCTCAAGCTACGGTGAGAAAGCTGACACCCATAACAGATTTAGCCCGATAGGTAGTCCTACACCACAGTGTACCAGCCATAGACATCTTCTAAGGCAGGGGTCACCAACGTGGTGCCCAATGGCACCAGGTAGCCCATAAGGACCAGATGAGTTGCCCGCTGGCCTGTTCTAAAAATAGCTCAAATAGCAGCACTTACCAGTGCGCTGCCTCTATTTTTAAAATGTTATTTATTTACTAGCAAGCTGGTCTCGCTTTGCTCGACATTTTTAATTCTAAGAGAGAAAAAACTCAAATAGAATTTGAAAATCCAAGAAAATATTTTAAAGACTTGGTCTTCACTTGTTTAAATAAATTCATCTTTTTTTTTTTACTTAGCTTCTTATAACTTTCAGAAAGACAATTTAAGAGAAAAAATACAACTATAAAAATGATTTTAGGATTTTTAAACACATATACCTTTTTACCTTTTAAATTCCTTCCTCCTCTTTCCTGACAATTTAAATCATCCATCCATCCATCCATCTTCTTCCGCTTATCCGAGGTCGGGTCGCGGGGGCAACAGCCTAAGCAGAGAAACCCAGACTTCCCTCTCCCCAGCCACTTCGTCTAGCTCTTCCCGGGGGATCCCGAGGCGTTCCCAGGCCAGCCGGGAGACATAGTCTTCCCAACGTGTTCTGGGTCTTCCCCGTGGAAGGCGTTCGGGTGGCATCCTGACCAGATGCCCGAACCACCTCATCTGGCTCCTCTCGATGTGAAGGAGCAGCGGCTTTACTTTGAGTTCCTCCCGGATGGCAGAGCTTCTCACCCTATCTCTAAGGGAGAGCCCCGCCACACGGCGGAGGAAAATCATTCCGGCCGCTTGTACCCGTGATCTTATCCTTTCGGTCATGACCCAAAGCTCATGACCATAGGTGAGGATGGGAACGTAGATGGACCGGTAAATTGAGAGCTTTGCCTTCCGGCTCAGCTCCTTCTTCACCACAACGGATCGGTACAACGTCCGCATTACTGAAGACGCCGCACCGATCCGCCTGTCGATCTCACGATCCACTCTTCCCCCACTCGTGAACAAGACTCCTAGGTACTTGAACTCCTCCACTTGGGGCAGGGTCTCCTCCCCAACCCGGAGATGGCATTCCACCCTTTTCCGGGCGAGAACCAAGGACTCGGACTTGGAGGTGCTGATTCTCATTCCGGAATAATAAATACATTTTAATTTAATTCTTCATTTTAGCTTCTGTTTTTTCGACAAAAAATATTTGTGAAATATTTCTTCAAACTTATTATGATTAAAATTCAAAAACATTATTCTGGCAAATCTAGAAAATCTGTAGAATCAAATTTAAATCTTATTTCAAAGTCTTTTGAATTTCTTTTAAAATGTTTGTTCTGGAAAATCTAGAAGACATGATTTGTATTTGTTAGAAATATAGCTTGGTCCAATTTGTTATATATTATAACAAAGTGATGATTGGATTTTAACCTATTTAAAACATGTCATTAAAATTCTAAAATTAATCTTAATCAGGAAAAATTACTAATAATGTTCCATAAATTATTTTTCCAATTTTTTCAAAAACATTCGAATTAGCTAGTTTTTCTCTTCATTTTTTATAGGTTGAATTTGAATTTTAAAGAGTCGAAATTAAAGATAAACTACATTTCAAAATTTAATTTTCTTTTTTTTTCGTGTTTTCTCCAATTTAAACCGTTCAATTAAGTGTTTTTTTCATCATTTATTCTCTACAAAAAAAACTTCCGTAAAAATAAAAAAAATGTACGACGGAATGACACAGAAATACCCATTTTTTTAATATATATGTATAGATTTATTTATTAAAGGTAAATTGAGCATATTAGCTATTTCTGGCAATTTATTGAAGTGTGTATCAAATTGGTATCCCTTCGCATTAATCAGTACCCATGAAGTAGCTCTTGGTTTCAAAAAGGTTGGTTCTAAGGGTACGCAGCATCGACTGACGAGACGCGGGGCCGCCATCTTGGAGTGGTGATCCGCTCCACTCGGTGCAATTTATTTGGGAGGAGTAATGAACTGTCACCGTGTTTAATTCATTTTACTTCACTGAATACCACTGATTTTCACACGTTATTTGTCATAGCTATGATAAAGGACACATGTTATGGCATTTTTTTATTATTATTCATAGTTTGCTTTACAGTAATATAATATTATTTTATGCCATAAGTGACCAGACGTCCGAGATCAAAACTGGGAATATAATCAAAGAGAAGGGGGGAAAACAGTCAGCTATTTTTAAGTTGAAAAACAATATGATTAGGTTATATATACATGCATATATCCTACATCAGGGGTCACCAACCTTTTTGAAACCAAAAATGACTTCTTGGGTACTGATAATGCGAAGGGCTACCAGTTTGATACATATTTAAATAAATTGCCAGAAATAGCCAATTTGCTCAATTTACCTTTAATAAATAAATCAATATATATATAAAAAAAATGGGTATTTCTGTCTGTCATTCCGTCATACATTTTTTTTCCTTTTTGTAGGTTTTTTGTAGAGAATAAATGATGGAAAAAACACTTAATTGGATGGTTTAAATGAGGAGAAAACAGGAAAAAAATGAAAATTTAATTTTGAAAAATAGTTTATCTACAATTTCGACTCTTTAAAATTCAAAATTCAACCGAAAAAAAAGAAGAGAAAAACTAGCTAATTCAAATCTTTTTGAAAAAAATTCAAAAAATAATTCAGGGAACATCATTAGTAATTTTTCCTGATTAAGATTAATTTTAGAATTTTGATGACATGTTTTAAATATGTTAAAATCCAATCTGCACTTTGTTAGACTATATAACAAATTGGACCAAGCTATATTTCTAACAAAGACAAATCATTATTTCTTCTAGATTTTTTAGAACAAAAAATGTTAAATAAATTCAAAAGAAATAAGATTTTGAATTTGATTCTACAGATTTTCTAGATTTGCCAGAATAGTTGTTTTGAATTTTAATCATAATAAGTTTGAAAAAAAATTCACAAATATTCTTCGTCGAAAAAACAGCAGCTATAATGAAGAATTAAATTAAAATGTATTTATTATTCTTTACAATAAAAAAATAAATTTACTTGAACATTGATGAGGAAGGAATTTAAAAGGTAAAAAGGTATATGTGTTTAAAAATCCTAAAATAATTTTTAAGGTTGTATTTTTTCCTCTAAAATTATCTTTCTGAAAGTTATAAGAAGCAAAGTAAAAAAATAAATGAATTTATTTACAAGTGAAGACCAAGTCTTTAAAATATTTTCTTGGATTTTCAAATTCTATTTGAGTTTTTTCTCTCTTAGAATTAAAAATGTCGAGCAAAGCGAGACCAGTTTGCTAGTAAATAAAAAAAATAAAAAAAATAGAGGCAGCTCACTGGTAAGTGCTGCTATTTGAGCTATTTTTAGAACGGACCTGCGGGCTACTCATCTGGTCCTTACAGGCTACCTGTAAGGCTACCTGGTACGTTAATGTTAAATCTTACTTGTGAAAAGTAATCCCCCGATTCCAATTTTCAATAGTCAGCACATTTGAGCAGGAAAACGCATGAACACCAGCCCGGCATTTTTGTTTTCTACCTGTCATCTGTCAGTTTAGGCTGCTCGCCGGCTCCTCATCACCACTTCAAGATGGCGGCCGAATTTCTCGCGTCACAGCAGCCAATGCTGGGTCTCCTTATAAGATGTCTGTGGTACCATCCACCACACCGCGATGCAAATTGGGGCAGAAATTCGGGGTCCATGGCACGATCGCGTTAAATACAATATTGCTTTATATTGGGCCACGTTTTATCCAACTGGGAGTGTAAATAAGGCCTCACTTTTAAAGGCCTACTGAAATGAGATTTTCTTATTTAAACGGGGATAGCAGGTCCATTCTATGTGTCATACTTGATCATTTCGCGATATTGCCATATTTTTGCTGAAAGGATTTAGTAGAAAACATCCACGATAAAGTTCGCAACTTTTGGTCGCTAATAAAAAAAAGCTTTGCCTTTACCGGAAGTAGCAGACGATGACGTCACCGGTGTGAAGGCTCTTCACATACTCACATTGTTTTTAATGGGAGCCTCCAACAAAAACAGCTATTCGGACCGAGAAAATGACAATTTCCCCATTAAATTGAGCGAGGATGAAAGATTCGTGGATGAGGAAATTTAGAGTGAAGGACTAGGAAAAAAAATTAGAATAAATAAATAAAGTAAAAAAAAAAAAAGGTGATTGCATTGGGAGTGATTCAGATGTTTTTAGACACTTTTACTAGGATAATTCTGGGACATCCCTTATCTTTCTATTGTATTGCTAGGGTTTTAGTGAGTTAAATAGTACCTGATAGTTGACGCCAGTCTCTGAGAGAAGTCACAAAGCTGCAGCAGGACAGAAGCTTCGCTGATCTCCGGTCAGAGGCGACTTTCTACCACAATTCTTCTCACCGAAAACTGCCGGTTGACAAGTGGTCGGGAACCATGTTCGCTTGACCGCTCTGATCCATCGTAAAGCTTCACCTCCGGGAATTTTAAACAAGGAAACACCGTGTGTTTGTGTGGCTAAAGGCTAAAGCTTCCCACCTCCATATTTCTACTTTGACTTCTCCATTATTGATTGAACAAATTGCAAAAGATTCAGCAACACAGATGTCTAAACTACTGTGTAATTGCGCGATGAAAAGAGACAACTTTTAGCCGCAAGTGGTGCTGGGCTAATATGTCCCCTCCAACCAAAAACGTCATCATTCCGCGACGTTTTCAACAGGAAACTCTGTGTTGCAATGTTAATATTTCATCATTGATATATAAACTATCAGACTGCGTGGTCGGTAGTAGTGGGTTTCAGTAGGCTTTAATAGTCTTCTCCAGTGCAGTTATTCCACGGCATCACTGTCAAGACACTTAGCAAAAAACGACGGTGCACCTACCTGTACTTCCTGTTCCAAAGTCAAATTCCTCTTGAGGCTGGGAGCAACCATCTCATTGGTAACAGGAAACTTGTCAGGAACTTTGGTGCACTTTTGGATCATCACGGGATTGCAGCCGTTCAGGAATTGATAGCTAAAAATGTAATCATCCTTCCAGTGCTCCATCACATACTCTGCATAACGAACAAGCAGTATCAGTTAAATGGTGACGTGTGTTTTGAGATGGTCTGCTGTGCTAATGTGTCACATCTAATCCTCTGCTGTGTTTATACAAAACCCAAAACCAGAGAAGTTGGCACGTTGTGTAAAATCGTAAATAAAAACAGACTACAATAATTTGCCGATCCTTTTCAACCTATATTCAATTGAAATGACTGCAAAGACAATATACTTAACATTCGAAACCGAGCAACTTTATTTTTTGCAAATATTAGCTCAATTGGAATTTGATGCCTGCAACATGTTTCAAAAAAGCTTGTGCAAGTGGCAAAAAAGACTGAGAAAGTTGAGGAATGCTCATCAAACACTTATTTGGAACATCCCACAGGTGAACAGTCTAATTGGGAACAGATGGGTGCCATTGGGTATATAATCAGCTTCCATGAAATGCTCAGTCATTCACAAACAAGGATGGGGCAAGGGTCACCACTTTGTGAACAAATACATGAGAAAATTATCAAACTATTTAAGAACAACAATTCTCAACGAGCTATTGCAAGGCATATAGGGATTTCACCATCTACGGTCCATAATATCATCAAAAGGTTCATAGAATCTGGAGATATTACTGCACGCAAGTGGCAAAGCCCGTGCACGACCTTCGATCCCTCAGGCGGTACTGCATTAAAACTCTACATCAGTGTGTAAAAGATATTGCCACATGGGCTCAGAAACGCTTCAGTAAACCACTCTCAGTAACTACAGTTGGTCACTACATCTGTAAGTGCAAGTTAAAACTCTACTATGTAAAGCGAAAGCCGCTTATCAACAACACCCAGAAACGCTTCGTTGGGCCCGAGCTCATCAAGATGGATGATGCAAAGTGGAAAAGTGTTCTGTGGTCTGACGAGTTCACATTTCAAATTGTTTTCAGAAACTGCGGACGTTGTGTCCTACGTACAAAGAGGAAAAGAACCATCCGGACTGTTATAGGCGTTATTAGACTCTTATAAGTTCAAAAGCCAGCATCTGAGATGGTATGGGGGTGTATTAGTGCCCAAGGCATGGGTAACTTACACATCTGTGAAGGCACCAGTCATGCTGAAAGGTACATACAGATATCGGAGCAACATATGTTGTCATCCAAGTAATGTCTTTTTCATGGACGCCCCTGCTTATTTCCGCTACACAATGTCAAGCCA
This sequence comes from Nerophis ophidion, assembly GCF_033978795.1. Taxonomy (NCBI): domain Eukaryota; kingdom Metazoa; phylum Chordata; class Actinopteri; order Syngnathiformes; family Syngnathidae; genus Nerophis; species Nerophis ophidion. Next base: position 10,551,767 of record NC_084619.1, read on the forward strand.
CATTCTGCACGTGTTACAACAGCGTGGCTTTGTAGTAAAAGAGTGCGGGTACTAGACTGGCCTGCCTGTAATCCAGGCATGTCTCCCATTGAAAATGTGTGGCGTATTATGAAGCGTAAAATACGACAACGGAGTACATCAAGCTGTACATCAAGCGAGAATGGGAAAGAATTCCACCTCAGTTCCCAAAATTTTACTGAGTGTTGTTAAAAGGAAAGACCATGTAACACAGTGGTAAAAATGCCCCTTTGCCAACTTTTTTGCAATGTGCTAAATCTTAAATGAATGGTTATTTTCAACAATAATATGTTTCTCAGTTCAAACATTAAATATCTTGTCTTTGCAGTCTATTTAATTGAATATAATTGAAAAGGATTTGCAAATCATTGTATCTATATTTACGGTAAGGTATAGGATGGCTAGTATACCACACATATGATAGTGTATGCTATGCGATGGTATGTTATCATACTAATGCTATTCTATGCCGTGTTATCGTATATTATGGAATCAAAGTAGAGTAGTACCTCAACTTACAAGCTTAATACTGAAAGTGCAAAAATTACCCAGCATGGAAATTAACGAGTAAATTAATATAACTATCACTATGTGAATACTGTGCACGCGGGCCTAAGTTATCACACATATTGTAGGATACTTTGAAATAACAGCTTACAGTTCATTTACCAAATATTTTATTTTATGTGAACTATTATTTACAATTACACAGTCTTGATGAGATAAGAGTTTAGCGATTTGAGGGTCCATCTTTTGCCCATTAAGGTGTTTTTCGACCTCTAGTGTACCGTGAGATACTGTTTGGTGCGCCGTGGGAAATTGTGTAATTTCAGCTAATTGGTCATAAAAATATTTTTTGCAAACCTATAATTAAAATCCGCAGAAAATGCTCTTCCATATCAGTAGGTAGCTAATTGCCTTGTAAGCGTACTTTGAGACAAGATAATTAATGATGCATGGATGGTTATGGTTGAAGTCATATCGAACAATTGCGTCAGGTATTTGATAACTCGTGATAAATTTGATATTATATTGTCAATATAGGCCAGGGGGTCGGGAACCTTTTTGGCTGAGAGAGCCAAAAAGCCAAATATTTTAAAATGTATTTCCGTAAGAGCCATATAATATTTTTTTTTCACACTGAACACAACTAAACACGTGCTTTTTTTAAGTAAGACCAACATTTCTAGAGTATAATAGGTCTCTTATTCATTGTAATAACATTGTTATTATGAAGCTAAATGTGGAGGGGGCGTGGCCCGCGGGCCTGCAGCGAACTAGGGTGTTCCAGGACCGGCCTCGAAATCAGCGAGAGCTGTGTAGATGGCCCACCTGAGCCTTGTTATCTAATCACCTGTCGCTCTGTTATAAGCAGCAGCCAGGAGGAGAGACGGGGTTGGGGCTGGAGCCAGAGCGCGAGCGAGAACGAAAGACAAAAAGACAATTGCTGGAAAGCAACTGAGAGACTTATTGAAAAATAAAACAATAGTGTAACCCTGAAACGGGCTCTCATGTCGGTGCTTGGTGGTCTGAAGAACCCCCAGGAGGTCAAGCCCCACACTAACCAATAATAAATAACTTCTTAACGCAACGTCTTGAACAGGTGCGGTAGTAAACGGATGGATGGACTAAAAATGCATGAGAATGTTTTATGTTTTGAACATTATTTTTAACACTTATTACAAGTGGAAATATTCATTACTTCTCATGTTAAGCAATGTCAGCTCAGATTTATCCGAGAGCCAGATGCAGTCATCAAAAGAGCCACATCTGGCTCGTGAGCCATTGGTTCCCTACCCCTGATATAGGCTATTCAGTTTATTTTTTTAAATTTTTTGCTGGTGGTTTGCCCCTGCATTTTTTAAATGAAAAAAAAGTGCCTTGGCTCAAAAAAGGATGAAAAACACTGACTTAAAGTATGTATTTCTAATCGAGCTCTTTAAGCTCAACCAATCACAGCTTTTGAAATGACTCATCAACCACATCTTCTCACGAAGATAGGAGTTTCTGTCCATTCCTTGCTCAGAGTTCCCTGAGAATGATCTGGAATCACTCCTAAGCTGAGACTCCTTGCTATGATGTTTCAAATTAAACTGGGAGCTCTCTGAGAGGATTCCCAGAATCTTTAGGAGTACCCGCCCAGATGTTCTTGAAAGGTCTTACAGGGTTCGCTGTGACATTTTCCACGTCTACTAAGGGCGGGAATGCTTGTAACTTAAAGGCCTACTGAAACGAGATTTTCTTATTTAAACGGGGATAGCAGGTCCGTTCTATGTGTCATACTTGATCATTCCGCGATATTGACATATTTTTGCTGAAAGGATTTAGTAGAGAACATCGACGATAAAGTTCGCTACTTTAGGTCGCTAATAGAAAAGCTTGCCTTTACTGGAAGTAGCAGACGATGACTTCACCCGTTGATGGCTCCTCACATTCTCACATTGTTTTTAATGGGAGCCTCCAACAAAAATAATTATTCGGACCGAGAAAATGACAATTTCCCCATTAATTTGAGCGAGGATGAAAGATTTGTGTTTGAGGATATTGATAGCGATGGACTAGAAAAAAAAAAAAATACGCAATTGCATTGGGACGAATTCAGATAGTTTCAGACACATTTACTAGGATAATTCTGGGAAATCCCTTATCTTTCTATTGTGTTGCTAGTGTTTTAGTGAGTTTAATAGTACCTGATAGTCGGAGGTGTGTGTCCACGGGTGTCCTGATGCCAATGTCTCAGGGGAGTCGACGGCAGCTTTATGAACGGCACAAGCTCAGCTGATCTCCGGTAAGAGCCGACTTTTTACCACAATTTTCTCACCGAAAACTGCTGGTTGACATTTGGTCGGGATCCATGTTCGCTTGACCGCTCTATTCCATAGTAAAGCTTCACCTCCGGGAATTTTAAACAAGGAATCACCGTGTGTTTGTGTGGCTAAAGGCTAAAGCTTCCCAACTCCATCTTTCTACGTTGACTTCTCCATTATTAATTGAACAAATTGCAAAAGATTCAGCAACACAGATGTCCAAAATACTGTGTAATTATGCGGTTAAACCAGACGACTTTTAGCTGTGTGTGTGCGCAGCGCTAATATTTCCTTACAGTCCGTGACGTCCCGCGTACACATCATCATTCCGCGACGTTTTCAACAAGAAACTCCCGGGAAATTTGAAATTGCAATTTAGTAAACTAAAAAGGCCGTATCGGCATGTGTTGCAATGTTAATATTTCATCATTGACTTATAAACTATCAGACTGCGGGGTCGGTAGTAGTGGGTTTCAGTAGGCCTTTAAATACTTGCTTGCAACTTAAAAATACTCTTGTCTCAAAACACTCTTAAATTGGGGCACTCTTAAGTTGTTGAGGTACCACTGTACGCTATTATACAACATCATGAGAGGTATATGCAGACCTGAAGTTGGGTTTTTGATTGTACAAAAGATCTTCTCAATTTCAGCCAAGCTGCTCCACGAGGACTGGAACAAGTTCATGAAGTGGTTCACACACAGGTTCCCCATTCTGTAAAACCCGTGTTGTATCAGAGTTTGAGCTGGAAGCTGCTGTTAGAGGCAGTACTTACGCTTTTGCATAGTTCAATGCAAAGTCCCCTTCTTTGTCGCTCTCAAACTGGATGTCTCGAGGCAAATTCTTTTGTCTGTTTGCATCTATGCTCCTCGGAAAGCCCGGCTGCCACTCCATCCATCTGCAAGTTACAATTTGTGACAGAGCGCAGATGCAGCCTTCCTCGGGGCACGTTATATCCTTACCTGTAGATTTTGCGCCTCATTTCCAGCTCGTTTTGCCTGTGCTTCTTAAGGAGACTTATCTTATCATCCTGAGGCAGGAAAGCTAAACACAGTATAAATGCATAATGCAATGAATAGAATCGGCACTGTAGTTTGGGATTATGATCGATATCTACCTCGTCCTTCCCGCAGAGTCACTTCCTTGCCATCCAGCAGCCATCGGTAGCAGGGGAACTCCACAATTTCTCCGTCTGGGGTCTTCACGGAGACGTACCTGCAGTACCAGTCATCCAGCACCAAGTGCTTCTTCTTCTCCAGCTTCACCAACATAAGCTCACCCAGGTTCTCTTGCACCTCCACTGGGTAGGACTGCACCTACAAATCATACACAAGTTTTGTTTACATTCAATACAGGAGCTTGGTTAATAAAAATCTCTCTTGAGTTTGTTAGTTTAGTCGTTTACAGTAATGTACAACTGGACTGAGAGATGTTTTTAGGAGTTTTGCAGTGAAATCAGGCGGAAAGCACACCATTAGACCCTTTTCCACCAAAAGTTCAGGAACTATTAGTTTCTGGATCTAGAGCAGGGGTGCCCATTACGTCGATCGCGAGCTACCAGTCGACCGCGGGGGGTGTGTCAGTCGATCTCGAGCCAGGCTTTTAAAAAAAATAGACCTAAAAATTAGTGATCATCAATCTTCACCAAGACGTCACTTAAATGACATTCACGGTACCGGAGGGTCTTGTGAGATGACGCTGGCTGCTGCAAGATCATTATTAATAAAATATGACCGAGAGGAAGTGCGAGAAACACTTTTTATTTCAACAGACTCTCGCGCCGTACCTTCCGTCAAAACTCTAAAGGCCGACTGCACATTTCCTATCTTCACAATAAAAGCCCTGCTTCATGCTGCCTGCGCTAACTAAATACAGAGTCTCGGAAAACTGGCGTGCACAAGCGATCCCTCAGAAAGCTGGCGTGCACATCACTTGTGCACGCCAGCTTTTCGAAACTCTTATTTTGTTAGCGCAGGCAGCATGAAGCAGGGCTTTTATTGTGAAGATAGGAAATGTGCAGTCGGCCTTTAGAGTTTTGACGGAAGGGACGGCGCGAAAGTCTGTTGAAATAAAAAGTGTTTCTCGCCTTCCTCTCTGTCATTTTTTCATAACAATGAACTGGCAGCAGCCAGCGTCATCTCACAAGACCCTCGGGTGCCGTGAATGTCAATCAAGCAAGCTACGGAATTTGCCGCCAATGTATTTCTTGTAAAGTGTATGGAAGCTGGATGAATTAGATGCCAAAAAACAACCACTTTCATGTGGTATTGTACAGAAAGGACAACTTTTTTTGTCCTCCATTTGAAAATGTGGGCGTTATCATCATTACTGTCTGATTCCAATCAATGCAAGTCATCAGAATCAGGTAGTACACCAACTTATATTCTTGTCTTCGTGAAAGAAAGACATCTATATGTGTTACACATACTTGTATTATCATTAAACACATTTAACTTGTTTACAAAAATGTCTCTTTCATAAATAAATAAATATAAATGATATATATAAATGAGGTAGATCCCCTAAAGTTGGTCTATTGAAAAGTAGCTCGCCTGCAGAAAAAGTGTGGGCACCCCTGATCTAAAGGTTCCTGTAGAAGTGTGTGGTTTGTGTTTCCACCGCGTTTCACAGTTCATAGTAGTTTATACAAAGTATGCTGATGACGTATGGAGGAGTGGTTTAGAATATTTAAATTCTGATACCAGGTAAATAAACAAACAATATTAGGTCACGGTAATTTTGTTAAAAAGTAGGTAATTGAAATACAGAGCAATCATAAACAAAAAGACATGATTTATTTTAAAAAAAAGTGTACTGAATTGTTCATTAAAAATTCAGGCTTTTGTCCGCAACGTTCAACAGTCTGAAAGTCGTTCTCTCTGTAAATGATGAATTCATGAGGGTCAGGTAAATCATCTTGGTCCATTTCATCTGTAAATAACAATATATAAAATATATATATATACGGCACAAGCTCAGCTGATATCCGGTAAGTGGCGACTTTTTACCACAATTTTCACACCGAAAACTGCTGGTTGACATTTGGTCAGGATCCATGTTCGCTTTACCGCTCTGATCCTTAGTAAAGCTTCACCTCCGGGAATTTTAAACAAGGAATCACCGTGTGTTTGTGTGGCTAAAGGCTAAAGCTTCCCACCTCCATCTTTCTACTTTGACTTCTTCGTTATTAATTGAGCAAATTGCAAAAGATTCAGCACCACAGATGTCCAAAATACCGTATAATTATGCGGTTAAAGCAGATGACTTTTTGCTGTGTGTGTGCGAAGCGCTAATATTTCCTTACAGTCCGTGACGTCACGCGTGCACGTCATCATTCCGCGACGTTTTCAACAAGAAACTCTCGGGAAATTTGAAATTGCAATTTAGTAAACTAAAAAGGCCGTATTGGCATGTGTTGCAATGTTAATATTTCATCATTGATATATAAACTATCAGACTGTGCGGTCGGTAGTAGTGGGTTTCAGTAGGCCTTTAAATACTTGCTTACAACTTAAAAATACCCAAGCAACAGCTCTTGTCTCAAAACACTCTTAAATTGGGGCACTCTTAAGTTGTATATATCATATAAATAATGATAAATGGGTTGTACTTGTATAGCGCTTTTCTACCTTCAAGGTACTCAAAGCGCTTTGACACTACTTCCACATTTACCCATTCACACACACATTCACACACTGATGGAGGGAGCTGCCATGCAAGGCGCCAACCAGCACCCATCAGGAGCAAGGGTGAAGTGTCTTGCTCAGGACACAACGCACGTGACGAGGTTGGTTCTAGGTGGGAATTGAACCAGTGACCCTCAGGTTGCACACGGCCACTCTTCCAATGCGCCACGCTGTCCCTGGCGTGGCGCATTGGGATATATAATATATATAATTGGGATATATATATATATAATATATAATATAAATATTGGGATATATTATATATATATATAATATATATATATACATATATAATATATAAATAATAAATGTCAGTCTTTATCTCACGTAGATGACATGAACACATCGGCTTTAGCGTTAACTTGTTAGCATTAGCATTCAATTCACTCTGTTTGAGGCTAATAACTACGCAAATGGAGTTTCACTGACTATTTGTACAACAGGTAATAAAGTAAATAGTTAACATTTGATGTCGTTCCACTCGTGTTCTGCCTCCTTTTTTCTACATTTATCCGACAAAGTCAGAGTAGTAAGCCGCTGAGGTCGCCGCTTCGAGTCTTGCTTAGTACTCCACCGTAAATACATTTAAAAGAGTCCATCCACTTTTCGTATGAAAATACATTTTGTAAAAACTAAGAAACAACAATACACTGCATATTCTGTAGTTTAAAGACTACGACTGAGTAAAAACACTTGAAAATAGTTCCACTGATTATCAATCAAAGTTGACTTATATAGCCCTAAATCACAAGTGTCTCAAATGGCTGCTCAAGCCACAAATAAATCCTCGGCTCGGATCCCACCCTGGGCGACCGGTGCAATGGACGTCAAGTGGATCTAGCACAGGGGTCGGCAACCCTCGGCTCCGGAGACGCATGCGGCTCTTTGGCAACTCATGCGGCTCAGCTGCACAATCGCCAACCCCCCAGATTGTTGCGGGGAGATTCCGGAATTCAATGCCTCTCCCCGACGTCAACGTTCTCCAATTTGCACTCGGACTACAATATTAACGGCGTGCCATGATAACATTACTCTTAACGTCCTCTTGAACGTCATCGCGCCCGCCATTCACAGAATGCTATTTGCGTTCTCTTGAACGTCATCAAACCCGCCATTCACGGAATGCTATTTGCGTGCCGACCGAACACATGGAATTCGCTGCTTATCGGCACATTTATGAGATTGCAAGGCATACTGGGTGACACAGAGCACACTGACGGTTGTGATATAAACAACTTTAACACCCCTACTAATATGCGCCACATTGTGAACCCACACAAAAGAAGAATGACAAACACATTTCGGAGAAAATCCTTGCAGTAACACAACATAAACGCAACACAACAAATACCCAGAATTCTTTGCATCCATGACACTTCCTGACTATGTTATATACCCCCGCGAGCACCAAATCCCCCCCCCCCCCGCGTGGTTGAGGTGCAAAACATGGATGCAAAGGATTCTGGGTATTTGTTGTGTTGCGTTTATGTTGTGTTACTGTGAGGATTTTCTCCCGAAATGTGTTTGTCATTCTTCTTTTGTGTGGGTTCACAATGTGGCGCATATTAGTAGGAGTGTTAAAGTTGTTTTATATGACAACCGTCAGTGTACTCTGTGTAACGCAGTATGCCTTCCAGTCGTGTGCGTGCATCAACGGAAGCCTCTCACAACGTGTTGCTGGACGAGCAAGCAGTTTGTACATGTTGTAGTAGGTGTTTAATGCAATGGCTTCATGGCATGCCCTTATTCTTGTCATCTGGGTGACCACCAGCAGATATTGGCGAGAATAGTTGTGGCTCCCATTGTCTTCCTCATTTTGTGAAACGGGTCGAAAGGTTGCGAGCCCTGATCTAGCATAATATTGTGAGGGTCCAGTCCATAGTGGATCCAACACAATAGTGAGAGTCCAGTCCATAGTGGGGCTAGCAAGAGATAATTTTGAGCGGAGACAGGTCAGCAGCGTAGGGACGTCCCCAACTGAAGCACAGATGAGTGGTCCACCCTAGGTCCCGACTTTGGACAGCTAGCGCATTTTTTGTGGTCACCGAATCTGTGCCTCCCCTCCTCCACAAAGGAGAGGGGGGCAGGGCAGAAAAGAAACAGCAGATCAACTGGTCTAAAAGGGGAGGTCTATTTAAAGGCTAGAATATACAAATGAGTTTTAAAATGGGACTTAAATGCTTCTACTGAGGTAGCAGCTCTAACTCTGACCGGGAGGCATAGAAAACACTCTATAGCCTGCAGACTTTTTTTGGGCTCTGGGAATCATTAATAAGCCGGAGTTCTTTGAACTCACATTTCTTGCCGGGACATATGATACAAAACAGTCAGCAAGATAGGATGGAGCTAGACCGTGTAGTATTTTATACGTAAGTAGTAAAACCTTAAAGTCACATCTTAAGTGCACAGGAAGCCAGTTTACTTGTTCTTGTCAAAAGTCTGGCAGCCGCATTTTGTACCAACTGTAATCTTTTAATGCTAGACATAGGGAGACCCGAAAATAATACATTAAAGTAATCGAGACGAGACGTAACGAACGCATGAATAATGATCTCAGCGTCGCTAGTGGACAAAATGGAACAAATGTTAGCGATATTACAGAGATGAAAAAGGCCGTTTTAGTAACACTCCTAATGTGTGACTCAAAGGAGAGACTTGGGTTGAAGATAATACCCAGATTCTTTACCGAGTCGCCTTGTGTAATTGTTTGGTTGTCAAATGTTAAGGTGGTATTATTAAATAGGTGTCGGTGTCTAGCACAGGGGTCGGCAACCCGCGGCTCCGGAGCCGCATGCGGCTCTTTGAACACTCTAATGTGGCTCAGCTGCATAATTGCCGACCTGTTTTCTCCGGAAGATTTCTGGAGTTTAGTGCCTCTCCCAGAAATCACCCGGGTCAGACAATCTCTGATTTTCACCCGGTCTATAATATTGAGGGCGTGCCGCAATGGCAATGCCTTTAAGGTCCTCTAAAACATGTCATCGCGCCCGCTTTTACGCCTTGCTATCCGCGTGCCAGCCGGTCACATGTAGTATGCAGCCTCTATTGATAAACGAAAGCGACTGCAAGGCATACTTTGTCAACAGCAATACAGGTTACACTGAGAGTTGTGATATAAACAACTTAAACACTCTTACTAATATGTGCCACACTGTGAACCCACACCAAACAAAACACAAACACATTTCGGGAGAACATCCGCATTGTAACACAACATAACAAATACCCAGAATCCCATGCATCCCTAACTATTACGGGCTACATTATATAATTTGCAGCATAGGAACCAGATAACTTCAGAGTTCTTTGTTCTGTGCCTTGTTGCCTTTGGAGAGTCACTTACCGCTCCCCTCTCCAAGTCATTGTGCAGAGCTTTATCCAGCAGAGTCCTCTTGCTGCACCGCTCAATGGCCACCAGTGTTATGTAGACGTAATTGTCCGTCCCTGCAAAGCGTTGCTCCCCAGTGCTAATGGTCACCGTGTACGTCGGCATCTCTGCTGGTATTCAGGATCAAAACAAAAATGAACCAGCTGAAAAAGGCGATGCAGGGCATGTTCAGGCTTCTCCTCACGCCACAGGAAACCGCAGTGGCACTCCCTATAAATTATGTCCTCTTCAGATTATTAGACACAGGAAATCCGTCTTTATCACTCCAAACAGACACTCCTAACTTTTGAGTGACACGGCAGCTATGACGTGTGTTTGCAGTGTCTTTCTTAAATTTTGGCATTATTGGCTTTATTTCAACAACAAATGTTACGGTACATTAAACACAATTATTATTGCAATCTGTCACACGGCGGTGAGGGAAGTCGTTTCTTGGTTTTTCCGTCTTGTGATTTACGTGTTTTATTTTGAAAAGCTACCCTTTTGTTTCAGACCACGGGCCCTTCCTCTTGTGTCACCAGTCTGACGTCATCCCTGATTCCTGGTTGTTTCCACCTGTTCCCCATCACCCCCACATCCTATTTAAACTCACTTCTCCGTTTGTCCTTCGCCAGATCGTCTCGTCTATCGTGCCTTTCTAGCGTCCATGTCCATGTCCTTGATTAGCTCCTTGTCTTGCTCCTGTTTTCCTAGTTACCCTAGTTTTTGCTGTAATTTTGAGTTTACTTTTTCCTCCTTCGAGCGTCCTTGGTTATCCTTTGTCCTCCTAATTGGTGAGTTTTTGTTTTTCCAAATTTCGAATTTATTGCCTCATTGATTGAGTGATTTTTTGTTCTTTATAGTTAGTGTTTATATATAGGTCGTTTTGGTGTTTTTTCCTCCTGTTGGAGCGCTTTTCGTTTATTCTTAATATTCTTTTTTTGTTAGAATTTCCATCCATTCATCCATCTTCTTCCGCTTATCCGAGGTTGGGTCGCGGGGGCAACAGCCTAAGCAGGAAAACCCAGACTTCCCTCTCCCCAGCCACTTCGTCTAGCTCTTCCCGGGGGATCCCGAGGCGTTCCCAGGCCAGCCGGGAGACATAGTCTTCCCAACGTGTCCTGGGTCTTCCCCGTGGCCTCCTACCGGTTGGACGTGCCCTAAACACCTCCCTAGGGAGGCGTTCGGGTGGCATCCTGACCAGATGCCCGAACCACCTCATCTGGCTCCTCTCGATGTGAAGGAGCAGCTGCTTTACTTTGAGTTCCTCCCGGATGGCAGAGCTTCTCACCCTATCTCTAAGGGAGAGCCCCGCCACACGGCGGAGGAAACTCATTTCGGCCGCTTGTACCCGTGATCTTATCCTTTCGGTCATGACCCAAAGCTCATGACCATAGGTGAGGATGGGAACATGGATCGACCGGTAAATTGAGAGCTTTGCCTTCCGGCTCAGCTCCTTCTTCACCACAACGGATCGGTACAACGTCCGCATTACTGTTAGAATTTCCTTAGATTAGTATTCCTCCTTATTTTTGTGGAGTGATTTTAAGTTAATTGTTTATCCTCGGAATTATTTTTCCGCGTGTTGATTATTCTTGTGAAAAACCTTTTTGCATTGGAGGTAAAAAGTTGTTTCAAAATAAAAGCTCTATTTTTTTTTTTAACTTCTTCTCTGCATCTGGGTCCTCTCCTTACTCCGAGTCGTAACACAATCGAAGAACAATTTTGGCCTTAAATAAAATAGTGAACATACATGACAACTTGTCTTTTAGTCGTAAGTAAACAAACAAAGGCTCCTAGTTTGTCTGCTGATGTACGTAAGATATTGCTTCATTTATCGTTTTATTATTTGGTCAAAATTATTAATGAGCTGAAATAATTGATTATTAATTCACTTGTTCATTTACAGCTTTTTTCCCAGAGCTGTCACCATGTTGAACTCTAACTTATAATAATAATAATTCACCCCTATACAATATCCTGCTCTAATACCCTTCGAGTGCAATATTGATGTTTATTACTTCGGTCCTCTTGTCTTGTTCTGTATATTGTACAGTATATTGTATTAATATAGTGTTTTGTATATTGTACAGCAGTGGTTCTCAAATGGAGGTACGCTTACCCCTGGGGGTACTTGAAGGTATGCCAAGGGATACGTGAGATTTTTTAAAAATATTCTAAAAATAGCAACAATTCAAAAATCCTTTATAAATACATTTATTGAATAGTACGTCAACAAAATATGAATGTAAGTTCATGAACTGTGAAAAAAAAATGCAACAATATAATATTCAGTGATGACAGCTAGATTTTTTGAGGACATGTTCCATAAATATTGATGTTAAAGATTTAATTGTTTGTGAAGAAATGTTTAAAATTAAGTTCATGAATCCAGATGGATCTCTATTACAATCCCCAAAGAGGGCACTTTAAGTTGATGATTACTTCTATGTGTAGAAATCTTTCTTTATAATTGAATCACTTGTTTATATTTCAACAAGTTTTTAGTTATTCTTATATCTTTTTTCCCCAAATATTTGAAGAAAGACCACTACAAACGAGCAATATTTTGCACTGCGATACAATTTAACAAGTCAGAAACTGATGACATAGTGCTGTATTTTACTTCTTTATCTCTTTTTTTTCAACCAAAAATGCTTTGCTCTGATTAGGGGTTTCTTGAATTAAAAAAAGTTTACAGGGGGTACATCACTGAAAAAAAGGTTGAGAACCACTGTTGTACAGGATTGCTTGTTATTTTTATTGGACAGTAGTCTGTTTATTTCATTTGTTAGTTTTTCCTTTATTACCTCTTGTGTTATTTATTTTACCCCATATTTGTTCCCACAACCGCACCTTAAGTCGGAGTCTTTAATCTCGTTATATGCAAATATAATGACAATAAAGTCTATTCTATTCTTAATATCCGCTTATTTTCCGTTTCAACATGTTCTATCTACACTTCTGTTCAAATGTAATAATCAGTTATTCTTCTGTTGTTTGGATACTTTACATTAGTTTTGGATGATACCAAAAATTTAAGTATCGATCCGATACCAAGTCGTTAAAGGACCATACATTGGTCATATTTAAAGTCCTCATGTGTCCAGGGACATATTTACTGAGTTTAAAAACAATATGAATTTTAAAAAAAAGGAAAAACGATTTTGTGACGACAAAAAATATAGATGTATCGATCTAGATACGCTCTTGTACTTGGTATCATTACAGTGGATGTCAGGTGTAGATCCACCCATGTTTACATTCAGGCGCGCTTGTTTTTGATAGTGGTGAGCTATTGTAGCCTCCTACGGTGTGTTGTGAAGCATGTTTAGCTATTCCTCGTCCTCCAGGGATGATACTTGTAAGAAAATCACTTTATTTGTCGCCTTGGGGGCGAGGATTATTGATTTAGATGTAGCTAAAACACTGCTAACATGGATGAAGCCAGTACTTCATCCATGGTCATCGGACCGGACCCCCTCCACAAGGGAGGGGGGGACATAGGAGAAAGAAAAGAAGCGGCAGATCAACTGGTCTAAAAAGGAGGTCTATTTAAAGGCTAGAGTATACAGATGAGTTTTAAGGTGAGACTTAAATGCTTCTACTGAGGTAGCATCTCGAACTGTTACCGGGAGGGCATTCCAGAGTACTGGAGCCCGAACGGAAAACGCTCTATAGCCCGCAGACTTTTTTTGGGCTCTAGGAATCACTAATAAACCGGAGTCTTTTGAACGCAGATTTCTTGCCGGGACATATGGTACAATACAATCGGCAAGATAGGCTGGAGCTAGACCGTGTAGTATTTTATACGTAAGTAGTAAAACCTTAAAGTCACATCTTAAGTGCACAGGAAGCCAGTGCAGGTGAGCCAGTACAGGCGTAATGTGATCAAACTTTCTAGCAGCCGCATTTTGTACCAACTGTAATCTTTTAATGCTAGACATGGGGAGACCCGAAAATAATACGTTACAGTAATCGAGACGAGACGTAACAAACGCATGGATAATGATCTCGGCGTCTTTAGTGGACGAAATGGAGCGAATTTTAGCGATATTACGGAGATGAAAGAAGGCCGTTTTAGTAACGCTTTTAATGTGTGACTCAAAGGAGAGAGTTGGGTCGAAGATAATACCCAGATTTTTTACCGAGTCACCTTGTTTTATTATTTGGTTGTCAAATGTTAAAGTTGTATTATTAAATAGAGGTCGGTGTCTAGCAGGACCGATAATCAGCATTTCCGTTTTTTTGGCGTTAAGTTGCAAAAAGTTAGCGGACATGCATTGTTTAATTTCATTAAGACACGCTTCCAACTGACTACAGTCCGGCGTGTTGGTCAGCTTTAGGGGCATGTAGAGTTGGGTGTCATCAGCATAGCAGTGAAAGCTAATACCGTATTTGCGTATGACGTCACCCAGCGGCAGCATGTAGATGCTGAAGAGTACAGGGCCAAGGACCGAACCCTGGGGAACTCCACACGTTACCTTAACGTAGTCCGAGGTCACATTGTTATGGGAGACGCACTGCATCCTATCAGTAAGATAAGAGTTAAACCAAGACAGGGCTGAGTCTGACATAGCAATTCGTGTTTTGATACGCTCTAATAAAATATTATGATCGACGGTGTCGAAAGCAGCGCTAAGATCGAAGAGCAGCAACATAGATGACGCATCAGAGTCCATCGTTAGCAATAGATCATTGGTCAATTTTGCGAGGGCTGTCTCAGTCGAGTGATTTGCCCTGAAACCGGATTGAAAGGTTTCACATAGATTGTTAAACGCTAAGTGTTCATTTAGCTGCTCTGCAACAATTTTTTCAAGGATTTTTGAAATAAAGGGAAGGTGAGTTTACCATGAGGTCAGTTTTCACACCAAAATGCATCCGTTCTCCCTTTTTTGTCTACACACAGTGTCTGCTTGTAAGTACTCCATGATTGTGCGCTACCGAACATGCTCCTCTGCTCGTAAACCCAGAAATGTCATGACGTTGCCCGTTAAAAAAAATAAGAAAATAAATTGGGAACTGCTTTTCAAACAGACTATAGTACCATTTTTTATTCATTAGAACCGCGATATTATACTAGTACCGGTGTAAAGTGCAACCCTATTACAGACGGGCAACCCTATTACAGACGGGCGGTTTAGCTCGGTTGGTAGAGTGGCCGTGCCAGCAACTTGAGGGTTGCAGGTTCGATTCCCGCTTCCGTCATCCTAGTCACTGCCGTTGTGTCCT
This sequence comes from Nerophis ophidion, assembly GCF_033978795.1. NCBI lineage: Eukaryota > Metazoa > Chordata > Actinopteri > Syngnathiformes > Syngnathidae > Nerophis > Nerophis ophidion. The sequence goes on from NC_084619.1 coordinate 10,566,877, forward strand.
TGGGCAAGAGACTTTACCCACCTGCTCCCAGTGCCACCCACACTGGTTTGAATGTAACTTAGGTAATGGGTTTCACTATGTAAAGCGCTTTGAGTCACTAGAGAAAAAGCGCTATGTAAATATAATTCATTTCACTTCACAGACAGCTTCTATTACTAATTTTTCCCTTCAGTCCCCTGATTCCCAAGCCCAATCAGCTACTATCACTGCAAATGTAACTAAATGACTCAACCAGTGCAGTGCAGTGCAGTGTCAATGCATCTGGTGAGTGTGCATTACACTCACTAATGAAGTGAATTCTATTTTATATAGCGCCTTTCTCTCGTGATTCAAAGCTAATGTGTCACCCATCCATCACTACTTAATCATTATATAGAGCCATTGAATAGTTTTCACGTTAATAGTGTTTCAGATTGCACGAGAATGTGAAATTTGATGAAATGAAATCATTTATTAAGTATGATTTATTAAATGAAATCATTTATTAAGTACAATACACAACACAATACACAACTCCACCAATGTTGTAATATAAGTGAGAAGCAAAGTGCTCAGTCAGCAATAATAGCGCTGATGGGTTCATTGTAAACAGCACGGCAAGTGTAACCCACATGGTGCAACAACATTCTAAAATGCATGCAGAGGTAGATAAAGCGGATGGATGCCCACTCGTGAGACTTCAATTCAACCGTGGGAAAGTCCATAACACATTTTTTAAATCACACATAGAAAAACTTTTTTTATGTTTTTTTAGAACAAGTACTGTTTCTCCCAAAAAGTTAAGAAATGCTTGATCCTGACCTCTTTCAGCGCTTTTTATGAATTTATTTGAAAAAAAAAAACTGTATATCACTGTGCCTTATGTGTTATTACTGGTTGTGGCAACCTAGTTATTGCACTTTAAATGTAAAGGCAAACTGTCCATATTTGTTTATTTGCAGATTTTCTCAATTGTTTATATATATATATACATATATATATATATATATATATATATATATATATATATATATATATATACATATATACATATATATATATATATGTATATATATATATATATATATACTGCGTGGCGCAGTGGGAGAGTGGCCGTGCGCCACCCGAGGGTCACTGGTTCAAATCCCACCTAGAACCAACCTCGTCACGTCCGTTGTGTCCTGAGCAAGACACTTCACCCTTGCTCCTGATGGGTGCTGGTTGGCGCCTTGCATGGCAGCTCCCTCCATCAGTGTGTGAATGTGTGTGTGAATGGGTAAATGTGGAAGTAGTGTCAAAGCGCTTTGAGTACCTTGAAGGTAGAAAAGCGCTATACAAGTACAACCCATTTATCATTTATTTATCATATATGTATATATATATATATATATATATATATATATATATATATATATATATATATATACATATATATATATATTAAATAAAATAAATAAATGGCGCAGTGGGGAGAGTGGCCGTGCGCAACCCGAGCGTCCCTGGTTCAATTCCCACCTAGTACCAACCTCGTCACGTCCGTTGTGTCCTGAGCAAGACACTTCACCCTTGCTCCTGATGGGTGCTGGTTGGCGCCTTGCATGGCAGCTCCCTCCATCAGTGTGTGAATGTGTGTGTGAATGGGTAAATGTGGAAGTAGTGTCAAAGCGCTTTGAGTACCTTGAAGGTAGAAAAGCGCTATACAAGTACAACCCATTTATCATTTATATATATATATATATATATATATATATATATATATATATATATATATGTTAGGGGTGTAACATTACACAAAAATTTTGGTTCGGTACGTACCTCGGTTTGGAGGTTACAGTTCGGTTAATTTTCGGTACAGTAAGAAAACAACAAAATATTAATTTTTGGGTTATTTATTTACCAAATTTGCAAAATATTCCACAAAAAATATTTTTCTTAGTGGAATGTTTGATGTGAAGTAATGGGAAACTTGGATAGGTCAATAATTCATAATAACATGGATTTTTGATTCATTATTATGTTTTGAGCAATGACAGTTTGAAAGAAGAAAACACAGCTTTGTTTTATTAGTCAACATTGCAACTTTTTCTAAATTACATTTAACCTTTAAGCTTTTTTATTTCCCTTTTGTTATGTTTTTGTTTATTTTAATAGTATGTGCTGTGGGCCTTTAAAACATTAGCTGTGGGCACCCCTGCTATAGATAATAAAAACAAAAATCTGATAAATCTCTGGGTAAAAAGCAGAGCCTGGTGACGCATGCGCGTTTATCACAACTCTCTCGCTCTCTCTGTCTCTGCCCCTCCCTCACGAATGCTGCTGCGTGCACAATTTGTTTTGTTTTTAACCCCTTCTTAACCCAGAACATACATTGAAAATACACGCAACCCTAACTTAAAATGCTGGATATTTGAGGCATTTAAGAAACTCCACCCGGACAGTCCTGCAAAGGAGAACATATCAGCTGAAAAGAGAAGGTATGGTCAGTCTATCGTCTACCGGTCGCTGCTAGCATGCCGTGTGTTGTGTCTCGGTGTGCATTGTTTACACAACGTGCGGTACAGTACTTAAAACTCGTTCGATAAACCTCCGAACCAGACCAAAACCCCCGTACCGAAACGGTTCAACCCCCTTGGCCTCAGTCTGCACCCCCACTCCAGGGCCTAGGCTAAGACCGATTTTTTAAATTTTATTTTAATCTTCTATTCCCCCCCCCTTGTTTACCTGTATGTCATCTTTTTTGTAAGGGGCGCTGGAAGCCGGCAGACCCGTCAGCGATCCTGTTCTGTCTCCCTGTAATGTTTGTCTAAACTTGAATGGGATTGTGCTGAAAATTTTAATTTTCCTGAAGGAACTCTCCTGACGGAATAAATAAACTACTATCTAATCTAATCTAATCTAATCTAGAAAGAAAAAAAAAAGGCGAATGCAGTGGGAGCGATTTAGATGTTATTAGACACATTTACTCGGATAATTCTGGAAAATCCCTTATCTGCCTATTGTGTTGCTAGTGTTTTAGTGAGATTAAATAGCACCTGAAAGTCGGAGGGGTGTGGCCACGGGTGTGTTGACCGCCAGAGTCTCTGAGGGAAGTCACGCAGCTGCAGCAGGACGGAAGCTCCGCCGATGTCTCCGGTAAGAGCCAACTTATTACCACAATTTTCTCACCGAAAACTGCCGGTTGACATGTAGTCGGGATCCATGTCCGCTCGACCGCTCTGATCCATAGTAAAGCTTTACCTTCGGTAATTTTAAACAAGTGTGTTTGTGCGGCTAAAGGCTAAAAGCTTCCCACCTCCATCTTTCTACTTTGACTTCTCCGTTATTAATTGAACAAATTGCAAAAGATTCAGCAACACAGATGTCCAGATTACTGTGTAATTATGCAGACTACTTATAGCTTGGATCGGGCTGGAAAATAATGTCCGCTACAACCCGAGACGTCAAACGCACGCGTCATCATACCGTGATGTTTTCAACACGACACTTTGCGGGAAATTTAAAATTGCAATTTAGTAAACTAAAAAGGCCGTATTGGCATGTGTTGCAATGTTAATATTTCATCATTGATATATAAACTATCAGACTGCGAGGTCGGTAGTAGTGGGTTTCTGTAGGCCTTTAAAAGGAAGTGGCTAATTGCCATCAAACAAGGCGTACCTAATGAAGTGACATTCAGGACTATCTCAGTGCAGACTGTTTGTAAACGAGCACGCGTGAACAAAAACAGTTTCAAACGTCGATTGCAGCTTTGTCGTGTTGTGTGCACGGACCGACCACCCGTCGCCGTCCTTCCAGCAGAAACGCCAACACACTAATCCAGCGCTGCCCGAGCGGCCTCCGCCGCCTCACATTTTCCAAGTGTATAAAGTAAGTAGTTGTTCCCATGGCGATGGCATCAAACTGCTCGGTGAGTAGCCACGCCTCCCACAGGAGCGTGATGGCGTTCATGACCACCATGGACGTCACCCAGAACTCCTCCCCGAGATAGGTGAGCCACCACGAGAGGCCGCGACTGCTTCCGGGCATCTCGTGGTGAAGGTAACTCGCCGCCGTGGCGATGAATAGGAGGTGGGCGCTCACCATGGAGAGGATGAAGAAGAGGAAGAGGCGGTGATTACCCCGGCCGACGCAGCGGTTGAGGAAAAGGCAGTGGTGGTCGTAGTCTTTAATGCAGGCGTTGCACAGCTTGCAGTGCTTGGTGTGGTCGGGCTGGAACAGCTGGAAAAAGAGACGTGGTCAGGTCTTATCGCAAGGTTCAAGGTGCTTTTATTATTGTCTATTCTATAAGAACTGAAAATACGTTTTCTGCACAGTCCCACTAAGAGTAGACGGACATTACAGGGAGACAAGAACGGGTCAGACATTTACGGAGCCCCTTAAAGGGAAACATTATCACCAGACCTATGTCTCCGTCATATCGCTAAAATTCGCTCCATTTTGTCAACTAAAGACGCACAGATCATTATCCATGCGTTTGTTACGTCTCGTCTCGATTACTGTAACGTATTATTTTCGGGTCTCCCCATGTCTAGCATTAAAAGATTACAGTTGGTACAAAATGCGGCTGCTAGACATTTGACGAGAACAAGAAATTTTGATCATATTACGCCTGCACTGGCTCACCTGCACTGGCTTCCTGTGCACTTAAGATGTGACTTTAAGGTTTTACTACTTACGTATAAAATACTACACGGTCTAGCTCCATCCTATCTTGCAGATTGTATTGTACCATATGTCCCGGCAAGAAATATGTGTTCAAAGGACTATTAGTGATTCCCAGAGCCCAAAAAAAGTCTGCAGGCTATAGAGCGTTTTCCGTTCGGGCTCCAGTACTCTGGAATGCCCTCCAAGATGCTACCTCAGTAGAAGCATTTAAGTCTCACCTTAAAACTCATTTGTATACTCTAGCCAGACCCCCTTTTTAGACCAGTTGATCTGCCGTTTCTTTTCTTTTTCTCCTCTGTCCCCCTCTCCCTTGTGGAGGGGGTCTGGTCCGGTGGCCATGGATGAAGTACTGGCTGTCCAGAGTCGGGACCCAGGATGGACCGCTTGGTTGTGTTTCGGTTGGGGACGTCTCTGCGCTGCTGATCCGCCTCCGCTTGGGATGGTTTCCTGCTGGCTCCACTTTGGACGGGACTCTCGCTACTGTGTTGGATCCACATTGGACTGGACTCTCACAGTTGTGTTGGATCCATTATGGATTGAACTTTCACAGTATCATGTTAGACCCGCTCGACATCCATTGCTTTCGTTCCCCGGAGGGGGGGTTTCCCACATATGCGGTCCTCTCCAAGGTTTGTCATAGTCATCATTGTCACTGTCAACGACTTTAAGGTTTTACTACTTACGTATAAAATACTACACGGTCTAGCTCCATCCTATCTTGCCGATTGTATTGTACCATATGTCCCGGCAAGAAATCTGCGTTCAATGGACTCCGGCTTATTAGTGTTTTCTAAAGCTCAAAAAAAGTCTGCGGGCTATAGAGTGTTTTCTGTTCGGGCTCCAGTACTCTGGAATGCCCTCCCGGTAACAGTTCGAGATGCTACCTCAGTAGAAGCATTAAAGGCTCACCTTAAAACTTGTTTGTATACTCTAGCCTTTAAATAGACCTCCTTTTTAGACCAGTTGATCTGCCGCTTCTTTTCTTTTTCTCTTCTGTCTCCCCCTCCCTTGTGGAGGGGGTCCGGTTCGATGACCATGGATGAAGTACTGGCTGTCCAGAGTCGGGACCCAGGATGGACCGCTCGTCGGGACCCAGGATGGACCGCTCGCCTGTGTATCGGTTGGAGACATCTCTACGATGCTGATCCGACTCCGCTTGGGATAGTTTCCTGTGGACGGGACTCTCGCTGCTGTCTTGGATCTGCTTTGAACTGAACTCTCGCGGCTCTGTTGGATCCATTATGGATTGAACTTTCACAGTATCATGTTAGACCCGCTCGACATCCATTGCTTTCGGTCCCCTAGAGGGGGGGTGTTGCCCACATTTGAGGTCCTCTCCAAGGTTCTCATAGTCATCATTGTCACTGGCGTCCCACTGGGTGTGAGTTCTCCTTGCCCTTATGTGAGTTCTTCCGAGGATGTCGTAGTCGTAGTGGTTTGTACAGTCCTTTGAGACATTTGTGATTTAGTGCTATATAAATAAACATTGATTGATTGATATGTAAGCGTCAAAATATACATTGATGTTGCAGAAAAAGGACCATATGTTTTTTTTAACCAATTTCCGAACTCTAAAAGGGTGAATTCGGCGATTGAAACGCCTTTTCAATTGTTCGCTGTCGGAGCAATGACCTTTCACCCGTGACGTCACAACGGGAAGCAATCCGCCATTTTCTCAAACACATTACAGACACCAAGTCAAATCAGCTCTGTTATTTTCCGTTTTTTAGACTGTTTTTCGTACCTTGGAGACATCATGCCTCGTCGGTGTGTTGTCAGAGGGGGTAACAACACGAACAGGGATGGATTCAAGTTGACTTACGCGGAGTGTGCTAATCAGACATATCAATTGTCACGGCATGCTAATCGATGCTAACATGCTATTTAGGCTAGCTGTATGTACATATTGCATCGTTATGCCTCATTTGTAGCTATATTTGCATCCAGCCTTTCCCTCCACCCACATTTAATGCCAAACAAACACATACCAATCGACAAATTCAAGTTGCACCAGTGGTCAAAAGATGCGAAAGTCCTTTGTTTGTTATGCACTCTTTACCAACGATAGCGATGCTACGACAGAGATGTGTGGATATCCGGCGACACAAAAAGCAGATGCATTTCCAACGATAAAGTCAACAAAATCACAAAGGTGAGTTTTGTTGATGTTATTGACTTATGTGCTAATCAGACATATTTGCGCACGGCATGACTGCAAGCTAATCGATGCTAACATGCTATTTAGGCTAGCTGTATGTACATATTGCAACGTTTTGCCTCATTTGTAGCTATATTTGCATCCAGCCTTTCCCTTCACCCACATTTAATGCCAAACAAACACATACCAATCGACGGATTCAAGTTGCACCAGTGGTCAAAAGATGCGAAAATCTCTCGTTTGTTATGCACACTCTACCAACGATAGCGATGCTACGACAGAGATGTGTAGATATCCGGCGACACAAAAAGCAGATGCATTTCCAACGATAAAGTTGTTATTGACTTATGTGCTAATCAGACATATTTGTGCACGGCATGACTGCAAGCTAATCGATGCTAACATGCTATTTAGGTTAGCTGTATGTACATATTGCATCGTTATGCCTCATTTGTAGCTATATTTACATCCAGCCTTTCCCTCCACCCACATTTAATGCCAAACAAACACATACCAATCGACGGATTCAAGTTGCACCAGTGGTCAAAAAATGCAATCGTTGGTTAGGAGGCGATCGCCGAATTCGTCCTCGTTGCCTTTGTCTGTTGCGATACGGCTCAATAGCTTCAGTTTCTTCTTCAATTTCGTTTTCGCTATCCGCCTCCACACTCCAACCATCCGTTTCAATACATGCGTAATCTGTTGAATCGCTCAAGTCGCTGAAATCTGAGTCTGAATCCGAGCTAATGTCGCTATATTTTTCTGTTTGATCCGCCATGTTTGTTTGTATTGGCTTCACGCAGTGACGTCACAGAAAAATGGACGGGTGGATATAGCGATGGTGAAAATCAGGCACTTTGAAGCAGTTTTTCGGGATATTGCGTGATGGGTTAAATTTAGAAAAAAACTTTGAAAAATAAAATAAGCCACTGGGAACTGATTTTTGTTGGTTTTAACCCTTCTGAAATTGTGATAATGTTCCCCTTTAAAAAAGGGAGGAAACAGGTGATAAGGGGGAAGAGTGAAAAAGTATTCAGTCAAAGGCTGGACTCCCGGGAGAGGGTCCAGACTGAGGCCAAGGAAAAAAAAAAACCATAGAACACATAAACATGTTACATGTAATCACAAAACGTGCAACCGGGGGGAGGGAGTGGGGGCCATGGAGGCCGGCTGCAGCTAATTTAGAGAACAGCGCCGAGAAAGAGGCTTAAAAAAAATATAGACAGGACAAGATAAAGAGAGCAAGCAGCCAAGACATAAAGCACTACCACCAGTCTCCAGTAGGACGTCTTACCTCACAGTAGGGACAGAACCTGCGAGGGCTCTGGTTATTCTCCACCAGGTCAGCAACACAAGAGAACCGGGGATCTGCTTCTGTTTTATCCAAAGACCCGGGGTCCTGACTCAGAACCTTGCAGAACAAAGCCAGGACGAGGCAGAAGTGGACCATAGACACCTGGACCAGGACACCGGTCGGCTGAGAACTTTCATTCGGTTAAGGCTGACTGTTTTCACTCTTCACATATGGCTGATGCTGTTACCATGGGAACAGATCGTGTCTTGTTAACCTGGTGCAACACTGTGGCTCTAAGTCATGGGTGTCAAACTCTGGCACGGCGGGCCAAATTTGGCCCGCCGTGTAATTTAATTTGGCCCTTCAGGAAATATCAAATTAACATTAGAGCTGGCCCACCGCTGTAACACCACATTCACCGCTAATACTCATACTCGTCAACCCTCACAATTTTACCGGGAGACTCCCGAAGTTCAGTGACCCTTCCGAATTTCTCCCGATTTCCACCCGGACAATAATATTGGGGGCAGGCCGTAAAAGCACTGCTTTTGGCGTTCTCTACATGTCGCCACGTCTGCTTTTCTTCCATAAAAATAGCGTGCCAGCCCACTCACATAATATATGCGGCTCATACACACAAACAAGTGCATACTTGGTCAACAGCCATACATGTCACACTGAGGGTGGCCGTATAAACAAAGATAACACTGTTACAAATATGCGCCACACTGTGAACCCACAGCAAACAAGAATGACAAACACATTTCGGGAGAACATCCGCACCGTAACACAACATAAACACAACCGGACAAATATCCAGAACCCTTTAGATCACTAACTCTTCCGGGACGCTACAATATACACCCCCGCTACCACCAAACCCATTAACGCAACTTCTTGAACAGGTGCGGTAAAAAACAGATGGATGGATTAAAAATGCATGAGAATGTTTTATATTTTGAACATTATTTTTAACACTGTGATTACAAGTAGAATTATTCATTACTTATCGTGTTAAGCAACGTCAGCTCAGATATATCTGAGAGCCAGATGCAGTCATCAAAAGAGCCACATCTGGCTCTAGAGCCATAGGTTCCCTACCCCTGGTATAGGCGATCACAGCCCCTCCCTCACGAATGTTGGTGGGTGCGCACCAGCAGCAGACGGTACCGAAAAAAACGGGGGAAAAAAACGTCTCCCTCACTGTGTCCGCGCACGGCGGCCATCTTTATAATGGTTTTCAGCGCAGCGGTTCTTTGAAGGCTGATCAAATCAAAACCGTAGCAGTAATTAAAACTCTTTCATCAACTTTTAATCAGAAGGGTTCAATCTCTCTCTTGTGGTAGCTTGAAGCCGACACGATAAACGCGCTCAGAGGAGATCATGTTTGAAAAAAGGTGACCGGTTTTTACAAACGTTTTGTTTTGAAGGGGGAATTGCAAACTTCCTGTTGATTTTTGCTGGGGGGTGTCAATATATGAAATGAAGGTCTAAGTGAGACCTACACAGAGGTTTTTGTTTCAGGTCGCTACGACATTCCTATTGAAAGTTACAGGCAGTTTTGTGTGTGTTTTCTTCCTAGGGGTGGCTAGAGCGCAAGTTTTAGTTTTGGGGTTGGATTTGTGTTTATTAAATCGCAATGTTCGCCAGTCCTGATGTGTGTGTCAAATTTGGTGAGTTTTGAAGCATGTTAAGGGGGTCAAATTACAGCTCAAAGCTGCGGAATGATAATAAAGAAAGAATAAAACGCCAGAAATATGATAGGGTCCTCTGTCCCGAAGGGACATTCGGTCCCTAATTAGTTAACCTCAATGAACCCAAAAATTCCTTAAAAATGCACTTTTCTTGGTTGAAAAAAAGAGAGCTTTTGCTCAATATGTTGAAAAATATTCTTAAATGAAGTAAATGCTAGTGCCGTTATCTTGACATAATAATATGCGCTCGGCATTATGATTTTTTTTTTTCATTCTTGAAGTAAGCAATGATTACTTTGAAAAAGTAGTTTTATACTTTGCATCAGTTGATATTCTAGTTTCAAGCATGTTTTACTGAATATAGGTCATAACATCTCAGCTACAAGCTGTAATATCTTACTGAGATCATTTAGGACCAAAACCCTTAAAACAAGTAAAACACTCTAACATCAAATCTGCTTAGTGAGAAGAATTATCTTTTCAGACAGAAAAAAAAGCTAATATCAGCCTTATTTGAGATATTTAATCATACTTAGATTTCAGTTTTTGCAGTGCGGATAACGTCTAAAACAGGGGTGCCCACACTTTTTCTGCAGGCGAGCTACTTTTCAATTGACCAACTCGAGGGGATCTACCTCATTTATATATATCATTTATATTTATTTATTTATGAAAGAGACATTTTTGTAAACAAGTTAAATGTGTTTAATGATAATACAAGCATGTGTAACACATATAGATGTCGTTCTTTCACGAAGACAAGAATATAAGTTGGTGTATTACCTGATTCTGATGACTTGCATTGATTGGAATCAGACAGTAATGATGATAACGCCCACATTTTCAAATGGAGGAGAAAAAAAGTTGTCCTTTCTGTACAATACCACATGAAAGTGGTTGTTTGTTGGCATCTAATTCATCCAGCTTCCATACACTTTACAAGAAAAACATTGGCGGCAAATTCCGTAGCTTGCTTGATTGACATTCACGGCACCCGAGGGTCTTGTGAGATGACGCTGGCTGCTGCCAGTTCATTATTATGAAAAAATGACAGAGAGGAAGGCGAGAAACACTTTTTATTTCAACAGACTTTCGCGCCGTCCCTTCCGTCAAAACTCTAAAGGCCGACTGCACATTTCCTATCTTCACAATAAAAGCCCTGCTTCATGCTGCCTGCGCTAACAAAATAAGAGTCTCGGAAAGCTGGCGTGCACAAGTGATGTGCACGCCAGCTTTCTGAGGGATCGCTTGTGCACGCCAGTTTTCCGAGACTCTGTATTTAGTTAGCGCAGGCAGCATGAAGCAGGGCTTTTATTGTGAAGATAGGAAATGTGCAGTCGGCCTTTAGAGTTTTGACGGAAGGTACGGCACGAGAGTCTGTTGAAATAAAAAGTGTTTCCCGCCTTCCTCTCGGTCATATTTTAATAATAATGATCTTGCAGCAGCCAGCGTCATCTCACAAGACCCTCCGGTACCGTGAATGTCATTTAAGTGACGTCTTGGTGAAGATTGATGATCACTAATTTTTAGGTCTATTTTTTTTAAAAGCCTGGCTGGAGATCGACTGACACACCCCCCGTGGTCGACTGGTAGCTCGCGATCGACGCAATGGGCACCCCTGGTCTAAAAGATTTAAAGGCCTACTGAAATGAGATTTTCTTATTCAAACGGGGATAGCAGGTCCATTCTATGTGTCATACTTGATCATTTCGCGATATTGCCATATTTTTGCTGAAAGGATTTAGTAGAGAACATCCACGATAAAGTTCCCAACTTTTGGTCGCTGATAAAAAAGCCTTGCAATTACCGGAAGTAGAAAACGATGTGCGCGTGACGTCACCGGTGTGAGGGCTCCTCACATCCTCACATGATGGCGGCATAGCTTGGTTGGTAGAGCGGCCGTGCCAGCAACTTGAGGGTTGCAGGTTCGATTCCCGCTTCCGCCATCCTAGTCACTGCCGTTGTGTCCTTGGACGAGACACTTTACCCACCTGCTCCCAGTGCCACCCACACTGGTTTAAATGTAACTTAGATATTGGGTTTCACCATGTAAAGCGCTTTGAGTCACTAGAGAAAAGCGCTATATAAATATAATTCACTTCACTTCACATTGTTTATAATGTGAGCCACCAGCAGTAAGAGCTATTTGGACCGAGAAAGCGACGATTTCCCCATTAATTTGAGCGATTTGTGGATGAGGAAAGTTGGAGTGAGGCACTAAAAAAAAAAAAGCGACGGCTTCGGGCGGCGGCAGTGGGAGCGATTCAGATGTAATTAGACACATTTACTAGGATAATTCTGGAAAATCCCTTATCTGCTTATTGTGTTAATAGTATTTTAGTGAGATTCTAAAAGTCATACCTGAAAGTCGAATGGCTGCGGTGAACACGCCAGTGTCTCTGAGAGGAGCCATGATCACAGCTGCCTTTTCGACAGCTGCTGCAGGAGGTCCCATAATCCACTGAAGTCTCCGGTAAGAGCTGACTTAATATCACAATTTTCCCATCCAAAAACTTGCTGGTTGACGTAGAAAAACATGTTCGCTTGACCGCTCTTTGTTAAAATTTCACAACAAAGTGTTTCGGTGCTAAAGGCAGCTGCAATCCACCGCTTTCCACCAACAGCATTCTTCTTTGACGTCTCCATTATTAATTGAATAAATTGCAAAAGATTCAGCAACACAGACGTTTAAATTACTGTGTAATTATGCGATGAAAAGAGACGGCTTTTAGCCGTAAGTGGTGCTGGGCTAAAATGTCCGCTCAAACAATACACGTCATCATTTTGCGACGTTTTCAACAAGAAACTCTGCGGGAAATTTAAAATTGTAATTTAGTAAACTAAAAAGGCCGTATTGGCATGTGTTGCAATGTTAATATTTCATCATTGATATATAAACTATCAGACTGCGTGGTCGGTAGTAGTGGGTTTCAGTAGGCCTTTAACGACTAATCTAGATAATTTTGGGAAACAAATATCAAAATTTGACCGACATTTTTGAGCTGAAAGTGGAAAAAAAAGGATATTAGCTGTTATTTTCCAATAAAAGCAAAGCAGGGAATGAAGCAGTCCGGCCGTGAGTGTTCCCAAGTAAATGGGGTTGGGTAACCTGGAAGGGAGATGAAGACGTAACAAGCCGCGAAATATACTGATAAAGTTATCATGCCATGGAAACGTGACGCTTTTCCAAACCTTTGATAGGTGGCCATGCGGTGGTATTGTGTGAAGATGCTTCTGGCCAGCCAGGGGAAGAGTACGCTGCAAAGGAGACCGCCGTAACCTCCCATCATGGCCGCTATCAGCAGGATGACGGTTCCGCTCAGGCCGGGGAAAAACAGCGTCCAGTAGTACAAAGCTAGAGTCGGAGGGGGGGAAAAAAACCCAACACAAATAGACAAACATGAACGTATACATTTAGTGTACACAACATGATGACCATTTTTTACCATCAGACTCTTTGGGCTTGTGGTAGATTGGCACGTTCATGTACTGACTCAGTAGTTTGCTGAGCTGTTTGTGCCTACAAAATAAAAGCACATATAGAGAGGCACGTTCATGTACTGACTCGGTAGTTTGCTGAGCTGTTTATGCCTACAAAATAAAAGCACATATAGAGTGGCACGTTCATGTACTGACTCAGTAGTTTGCTGAGCTGTTTATGCCTACAAAATAAAAGCATATATAAAGTGGCACGTTCATGTACTGACTCAGTAGTTTGCTGAGCTGTTTATGCCTACAAAATAAAAGCACATATAGAGTGGCACGTTCATGTACTGACTCAGTAGTTTGCTGAGCTGTTTGTGCCTACAAAATAAAAGCACATATAGAGAGGCACGTTCATGTACTGACTCGGTAGTTTGCTGAGCTGTTTATGCCTACAAAATAAAAGCACATATAGAGTGGCACGTTCATGTACTGACTCAGTAGTTTGCTGAGCTGTTTATGCCTACAAAATAAAAGCATATATAAAGTGGCACGTTCATGTACTGACTCAGTAGTTTGCTGAGCTGTTTGTGCCTACAAAATAAAAGCACATATAGAGTGGCACGTTCATGTACTGACTCAGTAGATGGCTGAGCTGTTTATGCCTACAAAATAAAAGCACATATAGAGTGGCACGTTCATGTACTGACTCAGTAGTTTGCTGAGCTGTTTATGCCTACAAAATAAAAGCACATATAGAGTGGCACGTTCATGTACTGACTCAGTAGTTTGCTGAGCTGTTTATGCCTACAAAATAAAAGCACATACAGAGTGGCACGTTCATGTACTGACTCAGTAGTTTGCTGAGCTGTTTATGCCTACAAAATAAAAGCACATATAGAGAGGCACGTTCATGTACTGACTCAGTAGTTTGCTGAGCTGTTTATGCCTACAAAATAAAAGCATATATAAAGTGGCACGTTCATGTACTGACTCAGTAGTTTAGTGAGCTGTTTATGCCTACAAAATAAAAGCACATATAGAGTGGTACGTTTATGTACTGACTCAGTAGTTTGCTGAGCTGTTTATGCCTACAAAATAAAAGCACATATAGAGTGGCACGTTCATGTACTGACTCGGTAGTTTGGCGAGCTGTTTATGCCTACAAAATAAAAGCACATATAGAGAGTGGCACGTTCATGTACTGACTCAGTAGTTTGCTGAGCTGTTTATGCCTACAAAATAAAAGCACATATAGAGTGGTACGTTCATGTACTGACTGAGTAGTTTGCTGAGCTGTTTATGCCTACAAAATAAAAGCATATATAAAGTGGCACGTTCATGTACTGACTCAGTAGTTTGGTGAGCTGTTTATGCCTACAAAATAAAAGCACATATAGAGTGGCACGTTCATGTACTGACTCAGTAGTTTGCTGAGCTGTTTATGCCTACAAAATAAAAGCACATATAGAGTGGCACGTTCATGTACTGAATCAGTAGTTTGGCGACCTGTTTATGCCTACAAAATAAAAGCACATATAGAGTGGCACGTTCATGTATTGACTCAGTAGTTTGCTGAGCTGTTTATGCCTACAAAATAAAAGCACATATAGAGTGGCACGTTCATGTACTGACTCAGTAGTTTGTTGAGCTGTTTATGCCTACAAAATAAAAGCACATATAGAGTGGCACGTTCATGTACTGAATCAGTAGTTTGGCGACCTGTTTATGCCTACAAAATAAAAGCACATATAGAGGGGCACGTTCATGTACTGACTCTGTAGTTTGGTGAGCTGTTTATGCCTACAAAATAAAAGCACATATAGAGTGGCACGTTCATGTACTGACTCAGTAGTTTGCTGAGCTGTTTATGCCTACAAAATAAAAGCACATATAGAGTGGCATGTTCATGTACTGACTCAGTAGTTTGCTGAGCTGTTTATGCCTATAAAATAAAAGCACATATAGAGTGGCACGTTCATGTACTGACTCTGTAGTTTGCTGAGCTATTTATGCCTACAAAATAAAAGCACATATAGAGAGGCACGTTCATGTACTGACTCTGTAGTTTGCTGAGCTGTTAATGCCTACAAAATAAAAGCACATATAGAGAGGCACGTTCATGTACTGACTCAGTAGTTTGCTGAGCTGTTTATGCCTACAAAATAAGAGCATATATAGAGTGGCACGTTCATGTACTGACTCAGTAGTTTGCTAAGCTGTTTATGCCAACAAAATAAAAGCACATATAGAGTGGCACGTTCATGTACTGACTCAGTAGTTTGCTGAGCTGTTTATGCCTACAAAATAAAAGCACATATAGAGTGGCACGTTCATGTACTGACTCAGTAGTTTGCTGAGCTGTTTATGCCTACAAAATAAAAGCACATATAAAGTGGCACGTTCATGTACTGACTCAGTAGTTTGCTGAGCTGTTAATGCCTACAAAATAAAAGCACATATAGAGTGGCACGTTCATGTACTAACTCAGTAGTTTGCTGAGCTGTTTATGCCTGCAAAATAAAAGCATATATAAAGTGGCACGTTCATGTACTGACTTGGTAGTTTGCTGAGCTGTTTATGCCTACAAAATAAGAGCACATATAGAGTGGCACGTTCATGTACTGACTCAGTAGTTTGGTGAGCTGTTTATGCCTACAAAATAAAAGCACATATAGAGTGGCACGTTCATGTACTGACTCGGTAGTTTGCTGAGCTGTTTATGCCTACAAAATAAAAGCACATATAGAGTGGCACGTTCATGTACTGACTAAGTAGTTTGCTGAGCTGTTTATGCCTACAAAATAAAAGCACATATAGAGAGGCACGTTCATGTACTGACTCAGTAGTTTGCTGAGCTGTTTATGCCTACAAAATAAAAGCATATATAAAGTGGCACGTTCATGTACTGACTCAGTGGTTTGGTGAGCTGTTTATGCCTACAAAATAAAAGCACATATAGAGTGGCACGTTCATGTACTGACTCGGTAGTTTGGTGAGCTGTTTATGCCTACAAAATAAAAGCACATATATAGAGTGGCACGTTCATGTACTGACTCAGTAGTTTGGTGAGCTATTTATGCCAACAAAATAAAAGCACATATAGAGTAGCACGTTCATGTCATGACTTAGTAGTTTGCTGAGCTGTTTATGCCTACAAAATAAAAGCATATATAAAGTGGCACGTTCATGTACTGACTCAGTAGTTTGGTGAGCTGTTTATGCCTACAAAATAAAAGCACATACAGAGTAGCACGTTCATGTCATGACTTGGTAGTTTGCTGAGCTGTTTATGCCTACAAAATAAAAGCACATATAGAGTGGCACGTTCATGTATTGACTCGGTAATTTGCTGAGCTGTTTATGCCTACAAAATAAAAGCACATATAGGGTGGCACATTCATGTACTGACTCTGTAGTTTGCTGAGCTGTTTATGCCTACAAAATAAAAGCATATATAAAGTGGCACGTTCATGTACTGACTCAGTGGTTTGGTGAGCTGTTTATGCCTACAAAATAAAAGCACATATAGAGTGGCACGTTCATGTACTGACTCGGTAGTTTGGTGAGCTGATGATGCCTAAGATGGTTAAAGGAGCAGCCACTGTAAAGTTCAGTAATACTTTCATGCAGCTTTTGTATTAGATCTTTATGAGAGGATGAAATTTATCAACATTACTTACAAAACTCAAAACCAGTGAAGTTGGCACGTTGTGTAAATCTTAAATAAAAACAGAATACAATGATTTGTAAATCCTTTTCAACTTATATTCAATTGAATAGGCTGCAAAGACAAGATATTTAACGTTCGAACTGGAAAACTTTATTATTTGCAAATATTAGCTCATTTGGAATTTGATGCATGCGGCATGTTTCAAAAAAGCTGGCGCTAGTGGCAAAAAAGACTGAGAAAGTTGAGGGATACTCATCCAACTCTTATTTGGAACATCACACGGATGAACAGGCTAATTAAGAACAGGTGGGTGCCATGATTGGGTGTAAAAGCAGCTTCCATGAAATAGCAGTCATTCACAAACAAGAATGGGGCGAGGGTCAACACTTTGTGAAAAAAAAACGTGAGCAAATTGTCAAAGTTTAAGAACAATATTTCTAAACAAGCTATTGCAAGGAATTTAGGGATTTCACCATGTACTGTCCGTAATATCATCAAAAGGTTCAGAGACTCTGGAGAAATCACTCCACTTAAGCGTAGATATTACAGACCTTCGATCCCTCAGGCGGTACTGCATCAAAAAGCGACAGCCGCGTGTAAAGGATATCACCACATGGGCTCAGGAAAACTTCCAAAAACCACTGTCAGTAACTACAGTTGGTCACTAAATCTGTAAGTGCAAGTTAAAACTCTACTATGCAAAGCGAAAGCCATTTATCAACAACACCCAGAAATGCCGCAGGCTTCGCTGGGCCCGAGCTCATCTAGGATGGACTGAGGCAAAGTGGAAAAGTGTTCTGTGGTCTGATGAGTACACATTTCAAATAGTTGTTGGAAACTGTGGACGTTGTGTCCTCTGGAACAAAGAGGAAAAAAAACATCCGGATTCTTATAGGCGCGAAGTTCAAAAGCCATCGTCTGTGATGGTATGGGTAACTTACACATCTGTGAAGGCACCATTAATGCTGAAAGGTACATACAGGTTTTGGAGCAACAAATATTGCCATTCAAGCAACGTTATCATGGACGCCCCTGCTTATTTCAGCAAGACAAAGCCAAGCCACGTGTTACAACATAGTAAAAGAGTGCGGGTACTAGACTGGCTGGCCTGTAGTCCAGACCTGTATCCCATTGAATATATGTGGCGCAATATGAAGCCTAAAAAACCTGAACAACTTAAGCTGTACATCAAGCAAGAATGGAAAATAATTCCACCTGAAAAGCTTCAAAAATGGGTTTCCTCAGTTCCAAAATGTTTACTGAGTGTTGTTAAAAGGAAAGGATAGTAATGCAGTGGTAAAATGCCCCTGTGACAACTTTTTTGCTATGTGTTGCTACCATGAAATTCCAAGTTAGTGATTATTTGCAACAAAAAAAAATAGTTTTTCAGTTGGAACATTAAATATCTTGTCTTTGCAGTCTATTCAATTGAATATAAGTTGAAAGGGATTTGCTAATCATTGTATTCTGTTTTTATTTATGAATTACACGTGCCAACTGGTTTTGTACACTGAAAAAAATATTTTTTAAATGAGTTGGGAATTGACCAACGTATATATTTTTTCGTATTCACCTAAATGTTTTCCCCTGCCTGCTGAGGTCCAGTGGCGTCAGTCCGTTGAAGTTTTTCTCATGAAGCACCCTGCACCCAGCTTTCTGCAGTAGCAACCAGCACACCTCCACGCCGCCTCGCTCTGCTGCGACGTGGAGAGCCGTCCATCCCTGCTGGTCCACGTCATCCGCAGCACAGCGCTGATACACACAAAAAAAACCCCAAAAAAACACTATAGTCTAAAATTAATTTACATTTTTAGTTGATTTTTTTTGTTTATTAAATTTCAACCTCTAGAGTAATATGTCGATGACAAACATTAGCATTTTTCATGTTTTTTTTTTTTACAAAGACACTGCACAAATGTAGCCATATATTTTCAAAGTTATAATAACAATTACAATTTTGGATGTAAATCTTGAAACAAATATTGAATTATTACAAAAAAAATACAAAAAAATATTCAAAATTACTTATCACACACATACAAATTCTGTTTTAATCAACATTTGCAAAGGTTAGAAATATTTTGCGGGCAAAAGCTGTGTATTTACCCCACTATGAAAAATATGATCAGTGAGATTATTGTTTAAATTCAACCCTCTTTCAAATGAAAATGGTTAAATAAATTTTTATCCTTTATATCTTTGACATTCTTTTGCAATTTCCTTAAATTTTCCAATACAAAAAACAATTGAAAAAATATTGAAAAACAACTTATTTTAATGTAATTTTTGAGAGAATTATTAAATAACACAGTTGTTTTAATACTGAAAAAAATATTACATTATCATAAAAATATGACATTTTTAAAAAAAAGATACAAATTATGTTTTAGTGAATATTTAAATACATTTTGGCAAAAACTGTATTCAAAATATTCTGAAAAATGTGTTCAGTGAGATTTATGTGTTTAAATTGAGCTAAATTTCAAATAAAATGCCAAACATCCATCCATTTTCTACTGCTTCTCCCTTTTGGAGTCGCTAGGGCCTATCTCAGCTGCATTCGGGCGGAATGCGGAGTACACCCTGGACAAGTCGCCACCTCATCGCAGAAAATGCCCAATATGAATTTTATTAATTATATCTTCTTCTTACCTATTTTCAAAACGTTACAATTACAAATGTATATTATTTAAAACATTGAAAACAATAATTATATAAAGATATGGGAGATTTTGTCAAAAAAAAATGTAAAAAATATTTTAAAACAAAGAAAATTATATAAAATGATTACAAAATATTATTACCTTTTTTCAAATTTACGTATCAAACACATTCAAATTTAATTTTACTCACTATTCGTGGAGAATAAATACATCTGGGTAAAAAGCAGTGTATTTACTCCTCTTTGGATAAAAATATAATTCAAATTACTGTGTTTGAATTCAACCATCTTCTAATGAAAATGGCGAATTTACTTTTCTTTAATAAATAATATATTTGTATTGTATTTTGCTTTACCTATTATCAACACTTAAAAACAAATCAATAAAATATTATTTGATAAAATATTAGAAATATTATTAAATCGTCCAAAAAATTTTAAAAATATTGAAAAAAATATGAAATTATATAACAATATCATTACATTACTTTTTTAAATATCCATCCATCCATTTTCTACCGCTTATTCCCTTTTGGGGACACGGGGGGCGCTGACGCCTATCTCAGCTATATAAAACACTGAAAATATATTAAAAAACGCAAGCAATATAAAATTACATTATCTTCTAAATTACTTATTAAACCTATACACATTATGTTTTACCAGATAGTGTATTTGTGGAGGGTATAATTATATTTTTGGCAAAACCTGTGTAGTTACCCCACTCTAAAAATATGATCAGTGTATCGTTTGAATTCAGCCATCTTTCAAATGAAAACGGCAAATGTGTATATTTTAATATTTATATCTTCTACCATACAAAGTCATTTTGTTGACCTATTTAAATTTTGGGGGAATAAAACAACATGAACATTTTCACAAACATTGAAAAACATATTAAATTATTATAAAAACATTACAATATTTTCAAAATTATTCTAAAACACTATAAAAAAAAATATATATATATATTAAAACCAATATTAAATTATTACGAAAAAACTACATCCATCCATTTTCTACCGCTTATTCCCTTTTGAGGTCGCGGGGGGCGCTGGCGCCTATCTCAGCTACAATCGGGCGGAAGGCGGGGTACACCCTGGACAAGTCGCCACCTCATCGCAGGGTCAACACAGATAGACAGACAACATCCATCCATCCATCCATTTTCTACCGCTTATTCCCTTTTGAGGTCGCGGGGGGCGCTGGCGCCTATCTCAGCTACAATCGGGCGGAAGGCGGGGTACACCCTGGACAAGTCGCCACCTCATCGCAGGGTCAACACAGATAGACAGACAACATCCATCCATCCATTTTCTACCGCTTATTCCCTTTTGAGGTCGCGGGGGGCGCTGGCGCCTATCTCAGCTACAGTCGGGCGGAAGGCGGGGTACACCCTGGACAAGTCGCCACCTCATCGCAGGGCCAACACAGATAGACAGACAACATTCACACTCACATTCACACACTAGGGCCAATTTAGTGTTGCCAATCAACCTATCCCCAGGTGCATGTCTTTGGAAGTGGGAGGAAGCCGGAGTACCTGGAGGGAACCCACGCATTCACGGGGAGAACATGCAAACTCCACACAGAAAGATCCCGAGCCTGGATTTGAACCCAGGACTGCAGGACCTTCGTATTGTGAGGCAGGCGCACTAACCCCTCTCCCACCGTGAAGCCCGAAAAAACTACATAATTTCCTAAATTACAGTACCTATTAAACATACCCATTCTGTTTTACTCAATATTTATGGAAGGTATGAATACAATCGGATCAAAAATTGTGTTCTACCACATTATTAATAAGACCGGTAAGATTATTTTGCTTATATTCCGCCATCTTTCAACAAACAAACGTAATCTTTCAAAATAAGTTTTTTCACTTTGGTTTGCTTCTGATTGTCTTTCTCGTTTGATTATGCATACCTTATTAAGTCTAATGTGTCCGTAAACAACTGTCAGCAACCCAAACAGATGGGTCGCACAAATCTAAAGTGCATGCAGCGTTAGATAAAGCTGCTGGACGCTGACAACTTACAGCAGGGGTGCCCATTATGTCGATCGCGAGCTACCAGTCGACCGCGGGGGTGTGTCAGTCGATCTCCAGCCAGGCTTTTAAAAAAAATAGACCTAAAAATGAGTGATCATCAATCTTCACCAAGATGTCACTTAAATGACATTAACGGTACCGGAGGGTCTTGTGAGATGACGCTGGCTGCTGCAAGATCATTATTATGAAAATATGACCGAGAGGAAGGCGAGAAACACTTTTTATTTCAACAGACTCTCGCGCCGTACCTTCCGTCATAACTCTAAAGGCCGACTGCACATTTCCTATCTTCACAATAAAAGCCCTGCTTCATGCTGCCTGCGCTAACTAAATACAGAGTCTCGGAAAACTGGCGTGCACAAGCGATCCCTCAGAAAGCTGGCGTGCACATCACTTGTGCACGCCAGCTTTCCGAGACTCTTATTTTGTTAGCGCAGGCAGCATGAAGCAGGGCTTTTATTGTGAAGATAGGAAATGTGCAGTCGGCCTTTAGAGTTTTGACGGAAGGGACGGCGCGAAAGTCTGTTGAAATAAAAAGTGTTTCTCGCCTTCCTCTCTGTCATTTTTTCATAATAATGAACTGGCAGCAGCCAGCGTCATCTCACAAGACCCTCGGGTGCCGTGAATGTCAATCAAGCAAGCTATGGAATTTGCCGCCAATGTTTTTCTTGTAAAGTGTATGGAAGCTGGATGAATTAGATGCCAAAAACCAACCACTTTCATGTGGTATTGTACAGAAAGGACAACTTTTTTTCTCCTTCATTTGAAAATGTGGGCGTTATCATCATTACTGTCTGATTCCAATCAGACATCAGTCATCAGAATCAGGTAATACACCAACATATATTCTTGTCTTTGTGAAAGAAAGACATCTATGAGTTACACATGCTTGTATTATCATTAAACACATTTAACTTGTTTACAAAAAATGTCTCTTTCATAAATAAATAAATTTAAATGATATATATAAATGAGGTAGATCCCCTCGAGTTGGTCAATTGAAAAGTAGCTCGCCTGCAGAAAAAGTGTGGGCACCCCTGACTTACAGTATCATACTTCAACTGTCATCTTGTTGAGTTTGTAAAAAAACTACAACAAGAGGTATGGGGGGGTCGCATCTTTTTGGGGAGTTTGTTCTCCCGAGATGCAGATGAACTACTCCCGACAAGGCGTGCAAGTAGAGTAGAGACGCGATTTAATTTTCGAACATCAAAGACTTACCAAAAACAGAAAAACATGCAGAAGGGAAACATAAACTAGGAGACAAGAAATACTAACGTATGGCAAACAATGAAGCCAGACTGAGCGTGACGAGAGAGGTGAATAAACAGCTCTCTGATTAGTGGTCGACAACAGGTGAGCTTGCCGACCACTAACCAGAGGCAGGTGAACCCAATTAATCCCCGTGGAAACAAAAACAAACCCAGGAACTAAGGGAGTCCAAAAAACAACAAAACATGATCTAAGCCGCGGATCATGACAGAGGTTGTTCTGTTAATTGAAATTATTTATTGACTTGAATTAATCAATCAATCAATCAATCAATGATTATTTATATAGCCCTAAATCACTAGTGTCTCAAAGGGCTGCACAAACCACAACGACATCCTCGGTAGAGCCCACATAAGGGCAAGGAAAACTTTAATTGCAGAATTGTAGGCCACAGTAGAAAGGGGGTTCATATGGCCCCCATTCATCATGATTTACCTGACACATAAAACGTGACAGGGCTTCACGCTGGCAGAGGGGGGTTAGTGCGTCTGCCTCACAATACGAAGGTCCTGCAGTCCTGGGTTCAATTCCAGGCTCGGGATCTTTCTGTGTGGAGTTTGCATGTTCTCCCCGTGAATGCGTGGGTTCCCTCCGGGTACTCCGGCTTCCTCCCACCTCCAATGACATGCACCTGGGGATAGGTTGATTGGCAACACTAAATTGGCCCTAGTGTGTGAATGTGAGTGTGAATGTTGTCTGTCTATCTGTGTTGGCCCTGCGATGAGGTGGCGACTTGTCCAGGGTGTACCCTGCCTTCCGCCCGATTGAAGCTGAGATAGGCGCCAGCACCCCCCGCCACCCCAAAAGGGAATAAGCGGTAGAAAATGGATGGATAAAACGTGACGAATTAGGGGAGAGGGTAATTCCAACACTTCCAACAGTTTCTATGTAGAGTGGCGCTTTCCATCATTTTCAGCGCTGCATTTCAAAATGAACCCTCTTCTTCCTCTTATGCGAGATCCACCCAGGAAATGGGTCATATGAGTCTTTTGAAAACTTGCCTTTTTTTTTGGACGGTAAGAATAAAGAAGCGTTGAATACCTGGTGTTTGAGAAGGTACTGGACCATATCTGTGTTGCTTGTAGATGCTGCAAGGTGGAGGGGCGTCACCCGGTGCATGTCCGTGTCCGTAAAACGCAGCATTTCCGTCTCCCACAAATAGTGCACCGCAATGCTGGGGGGGAAAAAAAACGCAAAGTCGGCGCGTGTATGAAACATCAAATTGTGACAAGACGGACTTGACTCACATGCTGCCTCCAGTCACCGCGTGATGCAAAGCCGATTTTCCTTGCAGGTCTACGAGGCGCAGATCAGCTCCGTGCTGCATCATTTTATGAATGATGTAAACGTTCCCCTGCCTATGGGAAGACGACGCCTTTGGTTTGACTTTAAAGAGGCGCAAAGTAAACATCAGCAGCAAGTACCTGCATGCAAAGTGGAACGCTGTCTGTCCCGCGTCGCACGTCATGTTGGGGTCAGCGCCGTTGCTGAGGAAAAGGTCGACCAGGGCAGAGTTGCCATGCAGGGCAGCGTAGTGGAGCGGAGTAAAACCGCCCCAGCCTGGATCCAAGGGAATAAATGCACCAATTTAATAGAGATGTTCGATATTATTGGCCGATAAATGCTTTAAAACGTACAATCGGAAATGATTAGTATCGGTTTCAAAAAGTAAAATTCATTACTTTTTAAAACGTCGCTGTACGGAGTGGTACACGGACGTAGGGAGAAGTATAGACCGCCAATAAACCCAGTCAGATACTACCTACGGCTTTTCACACACACAAGTGATTGCAAGGCATACTTGGTCAACAGCCATACAGGTCACACTGAGGGGTGGCCGTACAAACAACTTTAACACTGCTACAAATATGCGCCACACTGTGAACCCACACCAAACCAGAATGACAAACACATTTCGGGAAAACATCCGCACCGTAGCACAACATAAACACAACAGAACAAATACCCAGAACTATTTGAAGCACTAACTCTTCCAGGATGCTAAAATATGCAAACCTCCCCCCCACACACACACACACACACACCTCAACCTCCTCATGCTCTCTCAGGCAGGGAATGTCCCAAATTCCAAGCTGCTGTGTTGAGGCATGTTAAAAAAAAGAATGCACTTTGTGACTTCATTAGTAAATGTGGCAGTCCCATGTTGGCATTTTTTTTCCATAACTTCAAGTTGATTTATTTTGAAAACCTACTCAGTG
The DNA here is from genome assembly GCF_033978795.1 of Nerophis ophidion. Classification (NCBI taxonomy): domain Eukaryota; kingdom Metazoa; phylum Chordata; class Actinopteri; order Syngnathiformes; family Syngnathidae; genus Nerophis; species Nerophis ophidion. Next base: position 10,591,966 of record NC_084619.1, read on the forward strand.
GCCTAGTGGTTAGAGTGTCCGCCCTGAGATCGGTAGGTTGTGAGTTCAAACCCCGGCCGAGTCATACCAAAGACTATAAAAAAATGGGACCCATTACCTCCCTGCTTGGCACTCGGCATCAAGGGTTGGAATTGGGGGTTAAATCACCATAAATGATTCCCGGGCGCTGCACCGCTGCTGCTCACTGCTCCCCTCACTTCACAGGGGGTGATCAAGGGTGATGGGTTAAATGTAAAGGACAAATTTCACCACACCTAGTGTGTGTGTGACAATCATAGGTACTTTAACTTAACCTTAAAACCTTGGCGTAATTCTGTCTGCACACTACAATGATAAATAAAAGAAACCTCTGAAAAAGACTTGTAGGGATGAAATATCCTCTGTGTTTTTTAATGACCTAACCTATATATATATATATATATGTATATACACAATGGGGCAAAAAAGTATTTAGTCAGCCACTGATTGTGCAAATTGTCCCACTTAAAATGATGACAGAGGTCTGTAATTTTCATCATAGGTAAATTTCAACTATGAGAGACAGAAAGTGAAAAAAAATCCAGGAATTCACATTGTAGGAATTTTTAAGAATTTATTTGTAAATTATTTTGGAAAAAAGGTATTTAGTCAACCATTCAAAGCTCTCACTGATGAAAGGAGGTTTTGGCTCAAAATCTCACGATACATGGCCCCATTCATTCTTTCCTTAACACGGATCAATCGTCCTGTCCCCTTAGTAGAAAAACAGCCCCAAAGTACGATGTTTCCACCCCCATGCTTCACAGTAGGTATGGTGTTCTTGGGATGCAACTCAGTATTCTTCTTCCTCCAAACATGACGAGTTAAGTTTGTACCAAAATGGATACATGGATGATACAGCAGAGGATTGGGAGAATGTCATGTGATCAGATGAAACCAAAATAGAACAATCGGTGGCTGACTAAATACTTTTTTGCCCCACTGTATATATGTATATATATATCTATATATATATCTATATATCTATATATATATATACATATATATATATATATATATATATATATATATATATATATATATATATATATATATATTTATGTATATATATATATATATATATATATATATATATATATTTATGTATATATATATATATATGTTTGCGTGGGAAAAATCACAAGACTTCTTCATCTCTACAGAACTGTTTCATGAGGGGTTCCCTCAATCATCAGGAGATGATTGAGGGGAATCTCCTGATGATTGAGGAAACCCCTCATGAAACAGTTCTGTAGAGATGAAGTAGTCTTGTGTTTTTTCCCCACACCTACATATTGCGCTCTACCACGGTATCGAGCACTATTCTCTGGATAATCCAATCAAGACGTATATATATATATATATATATATATATATATATATATATATATATATATATATATATATATATATATATATATATATATATATATGTGTGTGTGTGTATGTATATATGTGAAAATAACCTAGTTTGCCTATGAAAACATCACTGAATACTATTAATTCTGACTGCACACTGCAGATGATAAATAAAAGAAATCTGCGAAAAAGGCTTGTAGGGATGAAATATCCTGTGTTTTTTCCTGACCTAACATGCTTATGTGTATATATATATATATATATATATATATATATATATATATATATATATATATATATATATATATATATATGTGGGAGGGGGGATAACCAGCTTGCCTATGAAAATATCACTGAATATTATTAATTCTGACTGCACACTATAGAAATTATAAATAAAAACAGAAACTTGGAACACTATTATGCAGAATTTGCTTACCTTTCTCCCTGAGGATCGCTTTGTCACTTTCAATGAAGAGCGCACATTGTTCAATATTTCCTGTCTGTATAAAGTCAAATATGTCCTCGTCATCCAGGGAGCATGAAGGCACCGGATGCATTATCGTGGCTTCGCTTGCACAATTGGCCTTATTTCCCAATCCCAGGTGAAACCAGAGACAATTAGCATCTCAGTCGAAGTGTCGCTCGCTCGTTTTGGAGATAATAATAATAAACAACATTTGGCCACACGCAGACTGCAGAGACTGGCATAACGGTACAGTATGCAGTCCAAATACTGACCACGCCCTAGCCGTCTGATTGGTCAAACCCGTTCACATGATCAGTGACGTAATGTATGGGCTGAGCCGGATGCCGGGATAACAGGAAGTAGAAATTAAACGACTAAATATGCGCGTCAAATAAAATCATTAGTGCAGAATAATACGTACATTTTATTTTAAATGTACCAAATTATTTATGTCGATAAGGAGCGGTATATGATGTTTCCCATTGTGGGATAAATACATTAAATGTCTATCCTACATCATATATTCCTGTAGGTGGCGGTAATGCGCTTCAACACGTGTTTCGCTGCCATCTAATTTAGCCAGACACGTTTAAGCTAAGTAGCTGACAGCAACATGGCATTTAAACAACCGGAGCAACTATTTCATACAGTTACAGCAAATGAGGTAAAATATAAACACATTGCTCCACATACTGTAACTTTTAAAAATCCTGAAAGTGGAACGATACATATAGACAATGTAGGACTCTCGCACATGCAGGTGACGTATGGTTTGTCGTCGTCATAAAATATCGCCGCATCGGGAAATAATTGCTTATGCTCCGGATTTTCTTTTTATAATTGCTGTACACACTAAAAAACACCCAACTATGACGACTACTTTAAAAAAAAAAAAGTTTTACTTTGCGTCTTCGAAAGCCTTTTGTGGTTTTTGGCTATTTTAAAGATGATAGTACTATAGCGTTGGACCGCTAGATGGCACTGTTGGTCCTGTTTGTGACGTTCACTTACCTCTTCATTGTGGGATTTCATACAAAGGATGCTGATAAGAGGGTGGGATACTGTTATATTTTTTAGGTAGATTATTTGAAGAGGGGGGAAAACATCTTGGGAATTCGGTGTTCTTGTTGTATACGGTATAGCCCCTTCAAATGTTTGTACTCTGTTATTAAGGCTACTTTGCCCTACACTGGTCTATCTGATTCCCTACGTATGGTTTGTCACCTCATCGGGAGATAATTGCTTATGCTCCGGATTTTATTTTTATAATTGCTGTGCAATCTTAAAAAAATGACCCAACTATGACGACTACTTAAAAAAAAAAAGTTTGACTTTAATTGCGTCTTCGAAAGCCTTTTGTGGTTTTTGGCTATTTTTAGGCTGAAAGTACTATAGCGTTCGCCCGCTAGATGGCACTGTTGGTCATGTTTGTGACGTTCACTTACCTCCTCATTGTGGGATTTCATAAATAGGATGCTGGTAGAGGGTGGGACGCTGATATAATTTTAGATTGATTATTTGAAGAAAGGGCAAAACATCCTGGGAATTTGGTGTTATTTTTTTATACGGTACAGCCCCTCCAAATGGTGAAACTTCGTTATTAAGGCTAAAGGCCTACTAAAATGAGATGTTTTTATTTAAACGGGGACAGCAGGTCCATTCTATGTGTCATACTTGATCATTTCGCGATATTGCCATATTTTTGCTGAAAGGATTTAGTAGAGAACATCGACGATAAAGTTCGCAACTTTTGGTCGCTAATAAAAAAAGCCTTGCCTGTACCGGAACTAGCAGACGATGTGCGCGTGACGTCACGGGTTGTGGAGCTCCTCACATCCTCACATTGTTTACAATCATGGCCACCAGCAGCAAGAGCGATTCGGACCGAGAAAGCTACGTTTTCCCCATTAATTTGAGCGAGGATTAAATATTCGTGGATGAGGAAAGTGAGAGTGAAAGACTAGAAGAAAAAAAAACTAGACGGTAGAGCGATTCAGATGTTATTAGACAAATTTACTACAATAATTCTGGAAAACCCCTTATCTGCTAATTGTGTTACTAGTGTTTTAGTGAGATTATATGGTCATACCTGTGCAACCTGAAGGTCGGAGGGGTGTGGCCACGGGTATGGTGACCCCCAGTGTCTCCGAGGGAAGCCATGTTTCTTGACGAGGCGAAGTCAGCCGATGCTTCCTTCACGTTGGAAGCATCCGATGGTCGGGGGCGGCCAGTGGGAGGAGGCAAGAGAGTTTGCAGCTGCCTCTTTGACAGGTGCAGGTGGAACGACGCAAGCTCTCCGGTCATGTCTACGGTAAGAGCCGAGTTATTACCACCATTTTCTCACCGAAACCTACCGGTTGGTAGGGAACCATGTTCGCTTGACCGCTCTGTTCCATAGTAGAGCTTCACCGTCATCTTTCGGGAATGTAAACAAGGAAACACCGCCTGTGTTTGTGTTGCTAAAGGCGGCCGCAATACACCGCTTTCCACTTACATCTTTCTTCTTTGACGTCTCCATTATTCATTGAACAAATTGCAAAAGATTCAGCAACACAGATGTCCGGAATACTGTGTAATTATGCGATGAAAAGAGACGACTTATCGCTGTGAACGGTGCTGGACCTAAATGTTCTCTACAATGCGCACGCGTCATCATACCGCGACGTTTTAGCATGATGAAATTTTAAATTGCAATTTAGTAAACTAAAAAGGCCGTATTGGCATGTGTTGCAATGTTAATATTTCATCATTGATATATAAACTATCAGACTGCGTGGTCGGTAGTAGTGGGTTTCAGTAGGCCTTAAGGCTACTTTACAGGTGCCCTACACTGGCCTATCTGATTCCTAACAGGAGACATATGGTTTGTCACCGTCAAAAAATGTCGCCTCATTGGGAAATAATTGATTATGCTCCGGATTTATTTTTATAATTTCTGTACAACCTAAAAAAATCACCCAACTATGACAACTATTTAAAAAAAAAAGTTTTACTTTGCATCTTCTAAAGCCTTTTGTGGTTTTTGGCTATTTTTATGCTGATAATATTGATAATACTATAGCGTTGGCCCACTAGATGGCACTGTTGGTCATGTTTGTGACGTTCACTTACCTTTTCATTGTGGGATTTCATAAACAGAATGCTGATAAGAGGATGGGATGCTGCTATATATTTAGGTAGATTATTTGAAGAGAGGGGAAAACATCCTGGGAATAGGGTGTGCTTGTTTTATACAGTATGCTTGTACTCTAGCTGTTGTTATGGCTAAGGCTACTTTACCGGTGCCCTACACTGGCCTATATCAGTGGTCCCCAACCAATGGGCCATGGCCCGGTCGATTGGTACCGAGCCGCAGAAGAATTTTTTAATGAATTTTTATTTAAAAAAAAAAAAAAACGTTTTTGTATTTTTTATTAAATAAACATAAAAAACACAAGATACACTTACAATTAGTGCACCAACCCAAAAAAACTCCCTTGTTCATGACAAAAACCTCCCTTTTTCATGACAAAAAAATCTGTGTATATTCCAGTCATGTATTTCATGTATCTTCCCAGCAGTTCTAGTCACAACTTCAGAACATGTATCTAATATACTTTAATTGGAAGCTACATGGTGATCATTATGAGTCATATAATATCAGGCAGCCTCGTACAACTCTATAAAAAGCAATAAGAGTGGGAGGGCCTCATCCAAACAGCCCAACAGCACATTTTCACTTCTGCTTCTCTGGGGAAGTAAGAAGGCACATGACTTGATCAGCTAATGTGAGTAACTCTGCTTGTTCAAAGTTCACTCTACTTGCTGCAGATTAGTGAGGGCGGGCTCTTTTACAGCAGCACGACACAGTAAGCGGCAGTCATGGCTTTGCAGGTCTGCGCTTGCCTTTGCTCCTGACATGGGAACGTGGACGGAGTAGGAACTCATCTGGAGCTCCACAAGACACTTCACACAGCTCTGTTAAGACGCACACATGGCTCTCCCACTGACGAAGGTAAGACATTTCTCGGATTGTGCACGTGGACAGCTGAAGGAAATGTGTTCACACACACACACACACACACACACACACACACACACACACACACACACACACTGGAACAGAAGCTTCTCACATGAGAGATGTTAAAGAATCAGTGCATATGTGAGGAATGTGAGCTGCCTTTATAGTCCATCACCACTATAAGTAAATCACATGTCTGTTAAAGGCCTACTGATATGAGATTTTCTTATTTAAACGGGGATATCAGGTCCATTCTATGTGTCATACTTGATCATTTCGTGATATTGCCATATTTTTGCTGAAAGGATTTGGTAGAGAACATCGGGGATAACGTTCGCAACTTTTGGTCGCTAATAAAAAAGCCTTGCCTGTACCGGAAGTAGCAGACGATGTGCGCATGACGTCACTGGTTGTAGGGTTCCTCACATTCTCACATTGTTTACAATCATGGCCACCCGCAGCTAGAGCGATTCGGACCGAGAAAGCGACAATTTCCCCATTAATGTGAGCGAGGATGAAAGATTCGTGGATGAGGATAGTGATAGTGAAGGACTAGAAGAAGAAAAAAAAAGACAAGGGCAGTGGGAGCGATTATAGATGTTATTAGACACATTTACTAGGATAATTCTGGAAAATCCCTTATCTGTTTATTGTGTTACTAGTGTTTTAGTGGGGCTTCACGGTGGCAGAGGGGTTAGTGCGTCTGCCTCACAATACGAAGGTCCTGCAGTCCTGGGTTCAAATCCAGGCTCGGGATCTTTCTGTGTGGAGTTTGCATGTTCTCCCCGTGAATGCGTGGGTTCCCTCCGGGTACTCCGGCTTCCTCCCACTTCCAAAGACATGCACCTGGGGATAGGTTGATTGGCAACACTAAATTGGCCCTAGTGTGTGAATGTGAGTGTGAATGTTGTCTGTCTATCGGTGTTGGCACTGCGATGAGGTGGCGACTTGTCCAGGGTGTACCCCGCCTTCCGCCCGATTGTAGCTGAGATAGGCGCCAGCGCCCCCGCGACCCCAAAAGGGAATAAGCGGTAGAAAATGGATGGATGGATAGTGTTTTAGTGAGATTATATAGTCATACCTGAGAGTCGGAGGGGTGTGGTGACCGCCAGTGTCTCTGAGGGAGCCAAGACAGTCGCAGATGCCTCTTTGACAGCTGCAGGAGGAACGACACAAGCTCCACTCATGTTTACGGTAAGAGCCGACTTATTACCACAATTTTCTCACCGAAACCTGCCGGTTGACATGTGGTAAAGAACCGTGTTCGCTTGACCGCTCTGTTCCATATTAAAGCTTCACAACAAAAAAAGAAACACCGGCTGTGTTTGTGTTGCTACAGCCGGCTGCAATACACCGCTTTCCACCAACATCTTTCTTATTTGTAGTCTCCATTATTAATTGAACAAATTGCAAAAGATTCAGCTACACAGATGTCCAGAATACTGTGTAATTATGCGATAAAAACAGACTACTCTTATTTGTGATCGGCTAAAATTGCAATTTAGTCAACTAAAAAGGTTGTATTGGCATGTGTTGCAATGTTAATATTTCATCATTGATATATAAACTATCAGACTGCGTGGTCGGTAGTAGTGGGTTTCAGTAGGCCTTTAACAGAAAAGGATCTGAGTGAAAACTTTATCGCAGGCTGGGGTCGAAATTTTCGGTTGATTAGGTTTGAAAAAAATGTATATATTTTTAATAATCCCGCAGTTTTACCACAAATGTGAATGTCTTTAAATAGACTCCCCCAAAAAATCTGACACACTGTAGTGTAGTTTAGAAATGGCAATGGGATGGCAACTGTATGGTTTTTGCATTGAGCACATAACTCTGGTGCGTTCAAGGAACCTTGATTAGTGTTCGAAACAGCGGCGTTACAGTTGTTAAAGACAAGAGAGGTTTAAAATTCCCGGAGAAGCTTTACTATGGCTCAGAGCGGTCAAGCAAACATGGTTCTCGACCACTTGTCAACCGGCAGGTTTCGGTGAGAAAATTGTGGTAAAAAGTCGCCTCTTACCGGAAATCTGCGGAGCTTGCGCCGTGCATGCAGCTGCCGTGACTTCACTCAGAGACTGGCGTCAACACACCCGTGGACTCACCCTTCCGACTATCAGGTACTATTTAACTCACTAAAACACTAGCAACACAATAGAAAGATAAGGTATTTGCCTCATTATCCTAGTAAATGTGTCTAAAAACATCTGAATCGCTCCCAATGCAATCGCCTTTTTTTTTTAACTTTATTTTTTTTTTTTTTATTTCTTTCTAGACCTTCGCTATCAATATCTTCAGCCACGAATCTTTCGTCCTCGCTCAAATTAATGGGGAAATTGTCGCTTTCTCGGTCCGAATAGTGAGGAACCCTCACACCGGTGACGTCATCGTCTGCTACTTCCAGTAAAGGGCAAAGCTTTTTTATTAGCGACCAAAAGTTGCAAACTTTATCGTCGATGATCTCTACTAAATCCTTTCAGCAAAAATATGGCAATATCGCGAAATGATCAAGTATGACACATAGAATGGACCTGTTATCCCTGTTTAAATAAGAAAATCTCATTTCAGAAGGCTTTGAAATATCCATCCATCCATTTACTACCGCTTGTCCCTTTTGCGGTCGTGGGGGGGGAGCCTATTTCAGCTGCATTCGGGCGAAAGGTGTGGTACATCCTGGACAAGTCGCCACCTCATCACACGCAGTCATGGGAAGAATATGCAAACTCCTCACAGAAAGATCCCGAGCCCGCCATTGAACTCAGGACTACTCAGAACCTTCGTATTGTGAGGCACATACATAAATATAAATTGATATAAGAATAATAATGATGTTTTATTATTATCCACTGATGAAAATTCTACACAAATTAGCTAATCTCTGCCGTACTCTATAAAAACTACTTCGCATGACTTATTGATTTTGTTATTTTGTTATTTTGTCGTTATATTCATGTTAGCATTTACGATAGCTAGTGATTAGCGCTCTAGTTTCTCTATGCTGTGTCATTTGAATATCTTAGTATTGCGAAAAATCAGCACCTCCTAGTCCGAGTGCATGGTTCTCGCCCGGAAAAGGGTGGAGTGCCATCTCTGGGTTGGGGAAGAGATCCTGCCCCAAGTGGAGGAGTTCAAGTACCTGGGAGTCTTGTTCACGAGTGAGGGAAAAGTGGATCGTGAGATCGACAGGTGGATCGGTGCGGCGTCTTCAGTAATGCGGACGTTGTATCGATCCGTTGTGGTGAAGAAGGAGCTGAGCCGGAAGGCAAAGCTCTCAATTTACCGGTCGATCTACGTTCCCATCCTCACATATGGTCATGAGCTCTGATTAGCGCTCTAGTTTTCAGCTATCAATTTGCGGCAAGCAATTAGCCCACCAGATGCCAGCTAGCTAGAGATTATCAGCGCTCTGTTGTGTTATTTGAATATCTTAGTATTGCACAATAAGAAGTTACCTTGAGGACCTGTTCAATTTAAAATACAATTTTATACGGGTTGGGTGTCCCCGCTCCATCTCTTTATCAATTTTGGGGGTGCTTGACCTGGAAAAGGTTGAAGACCCCTGCTCTAAATGACAACACATGATGCTACCAAACCAATACTAGTTGAGGCTAGGAAATGACTGAAAATGTATTCAATTTGATGATTGGGGTGATTAAACATGACATTTGTGTTCCAACTATCGTGGGATCACACTCCTCAGCCTTCCCGGTAAGGTTTATTCAGGTGTACTGGAGAGGAGGCTACGCCGGATAGTTGAAACTCGGATTCAGGAGGAACAGTGTGGTTTTCGTCCTGGTCGTGGAACTGTGGACCAGCTCTATACTCTCGGCAGGGTTCTTGAGGGTGCATGGGAGTTTGCCCAACCAGTCTACATGTGCTTTGTGGACTTGGAGAAGGCATTCGACCGTGTCCCTCGGGAAGTCCTGTGGGGAGTGCTCAGAGAGTATGGGGTATCGGACTGTCTTATTATGGCAGTCCGATCCCTGTATGATCAGTGTCAGAGCTTGGTCCGAATTGCTGGCAGTAAGTCGGACACGTTTCCAGTGAGGGTGTCCTTTGTCACCGATTCTGTTCATAACTTTTATGGACAGAATTTCTAGGCGCAGTCAAGGCGTTGAGGGGTTCCGGTTTGGTGACCGCAGGATTAGGTCTCTGCTTTTTGCAGATGATGTGGTCCTGATGGCTTCATCTGGCCGGGATCTTCAGCTCTCACTGGATCGGTTCGCAGCCGAGTGTGAAGCGGCCGGAATGAGAATCAGCACCTCCAAATCCGAGTCAATGGTTCTCTCCCGGAAAAGGGTGGAGTGCCATCTCCGGGTTGGGGAGGAGACCCTGCCCCAAGTGGAGGAGTTCAAGTACCTAGGAGTCTTGTTCACGAGTGGGGGAAGAGTGGATCGTAAGATCGACAGGCAGATCGGTGCGGCGTCTTCAGTAATGCGGACGTTGTACCGATCTGTTGTGGTGAAGAAGGAGCTGAGCCGGAAGGCAAAGCTCTCAATTTACTGGTCGATCTACGTTCCCATCCTCACCTATGGTCATGAGCTTTGGGTCATGACCGAAAGGATAAGATCACGGGTACAAGCGGCCGAAATGAGTTTCCTCCGCCGTGTGGCGGGGCTCTCCCTTAGAGATAGGGTGAGAAGCTCTGTCATCCGGGAGGAACTCAAAGTAAAGCCGCTGCTCCTCCACATCGAGAGGAGCCAGATGAGGTGGTTCGGGCATCTGGTCAGGATGCCACCCGAACGCCTCCCGAGGGAGGTGTTTAGGGCACGTCCAACCGGTAGGAGGCCTCGGGGAAGACCCAGGACACGTTGGGAAGACTATGTCTCCCGGCTGGCCTGGGAACGCCTCGGGATCCCCCGGGAAGAGCTAGACGAAGTGGCTGGGGAGAGGGAAGTCTGGGCTTCCCTGCTTAGGCTGCTGCCCCCGCGACCCGACCTCGGATAAACGGAAGAAGATGGATGGATGGATTTACGGTCATTTTGTGCTTCCACGTGCCTTAATCACAACTCATTGAGTGACTTTAAAAAAAACCAACCTGTTTACATGGCGTCTTGGGTAGCACATAAATTTGTACAAAGTGAAGTGTTTAAAATGGAGATGAATTCTCTAATTAGATGCGAGTGGCTGCGGATTTCTAAACGTTGTCTTTGTCTCCCCTCCAGGATGAAAGCATAAAAGGGGAGAGGATCAATAAAGAAACGGGGGAGCTGAGTGCTTCGGGGGAGTTGTCCGTCTCTTTGGAGTTGGACAAGAAGAAAGGAGAAGCCTCATCAGACCCTCTGCTTTCCGAGTTGCTCCAAGAACACCTCCAAGAACTTGAGACTCAACAATGCTCAAGTTTGACCCACAATGGGGACTCTATCCCTTTAGGGCAAAGGTGGGAGTGTCTGGTCAGAGTCCTGCCGCTCTTTATACAGGTACGGCAACTCTTTCTTCAATCTTCTTTATCTTGAATCAGACTCTGTCAATATGGAAAGTAAAGCTTCGGTTTGTGAAGTGAATTACTGTATATTTATATAGCGCTTTTCTCTAGTGACTCAAAGCACTTTTACATAGTGAAACCCAATATCTAAGTTAAATTTAAACCAGTGTGGGTGGCACTGGGAGCAGGTGGGTAAAGTGTCTTGCCCAAGGATACAACGGCAGTGACAAGGATGGTGGAAGCGGGGATCGAACATGCAACCCTCAAGTTGCTGGCACGACCACTCTACCAACCGAGCTATAGCGCCCCAGTTTGTGGACATAACCGCAAAGGTGGATGGGACAAGTCAGGATCCTGGGAAGGTTTGGGATAACAGGAGGTGGCATAGCTCGGTTGGTAGAGTGGCCGTGCCAGCAACTTGAGGGTTGCAGGTTCGATTCCCGTTTCCGCCATTCTAGTCACTGCCGTTGTGTCCTTGGGCAAGGCACTTTACCCACCTGCTCCCAGTGCCACCCACACTGGTTTAAATGTAACTTCGATATTGGGTTTCACTATGTAAAGCGCTTTGAGTCACTAGAGAAAAGCGCTATATAAATATAATTCACTTCACTTCATTCAGATGTTTGCCGTTGAATAATGTCAATGTCCTCTGTGGATTCATCTCGACTGTTAGCTCAGCTGTCGCATGAAATTCAAAAGCCTCTGGTATTGTTTTTAAAGAAGTGTGTAGATACAGTCGTGGTCAAAAGTTTACATACGCTTGTAAAGAACATAATGTCATGGCTGTCTTGAGTTTCCAATAATTTCTATAACTCTTTTTTTTTTTTGATAGAGTGATTGGAGCACATACTTGTTGGTCACAAAAAACATTCATGAAGTTTGGTTCTTTTAGGAATTTAATGTGGGTTTATTAAAAATGTGACCAAAACTGCTGGGTCAAAAGTATACATACAGCAATGTTAATATTTGCTTACATGCCCCTTGGCAAGTTTCACTGCAATAAGGCGCTTTTGGTAGCCATCCACAAGCTTCGGCTTGAATTTTTGACCACTCCTCTTGACAAAATTGGTGCAGTTCAGCTAAATTTGTTGGTTTGCTGACATGGAGTTGTTTCTTCAGCATTGTCCACACGTCAGGACTTTGGGAAGGCCATTGTAAAACCTCAATTCTAGCCTGATTTAGCCATTCGGATACCACTTTGACGTGTTTGGGGTCATTGTCCTGTTGGAGCACCCAACTGCGCCCAAGACTCAAACTCGGTGCTTGATAATTTTAGGTTGTCCCGAAGAATTTGGAAAAATCATACTTTTTCATTGTCCCATTTACTCTCTGTGAAGCACCAGTTCCATTGGCAGTAAAATCTGACCACAGAACTTTCCTCCAGAAGGTCTTATCTTTGTCCATATGATGTCGGATGAAACAAAAATTGAGCTGTTTGGCCACAATACCCAGCAATATGTTTTGAGGTGAAAAGGTGAGGCCTTTAATCCCCGGAACACCACACCTACTGTCAAGCATGGTGGTGGTAGTATTATGCTTTGGACATGTATATATATACATATATATATATATATATATATATATATATATATATATATATATATATATATATATATATATATATATATATGCCACCCGGGCATAATCTTTTAACCCAATGTGGCCACGAGCCAAAACCTGTGATTGGCTGGGGACTTGTCCAGAGTGTAAACCACCTCTCACCTATGATCCAATGTAAAAAAAAAAAAAGATTATTTTGTGGATTTTTCAACTTCCTAATCAATACTAAACTGTATTAAATCTGCATCCGGATTTCAAAGTTCTAATGTGCTTTATCTGCAATGGCATGACCCTTCAGGGATTTACCGCTACATAAGACCAGCACATTCATTGAAATGCCATATCCTCTTAAGCCTGTGAAAAGAGAACATAGTGCCTTACTGGTTACTTAGAACGTGCTTTAGCTGCAGCTCTGGCACCTGTAAACAAGGCACCATTGTTTGGTTTCATTTTGTGACGTGTGCTAGAAATGTTAATCCAATGAATTGAATTAAAGGCAATTGTCTATAGCAGGGCTCCCCAAACTTTTTGACTCTGGGGGCTTGGGTTAAAGCAATTTGGCCGGGGGGCAGGGCTGCATGTGTGTATTATATACTGTGTGTGTGTGTGTGTGTGTGTGTGTGTGTGTGTGTGTGTTGTGTGTGTGTGTGTGTTAGTATGTGTGTGTATGTATGTATATATATATATATATATATATATATATATATATATATATATATATATATATATATATATGTATATGTATATGTATATGTATATATATATATATATGTATATGTATATGTATATGTATATATATATATATATATATATATATGTATATGTATATGTCTTGATTGGATTATCCAGAGAATAGTGCTCGATACCGTGGTAGAGCGCAATATGTAGGTGTGGGAAAAATCACAAGACTACTTCATCTCTACAGAACTGTTTCATGAGGGGTTCCCTCAATCATCAGGAGATTTTAATGGAAGCATTCACATACAATGGTTTATATAGGGCACAGAGTGGGTGGGTACAGGCAGGCGTAGGGGCGTGGTGATTGGCTCATGTGTTACCTAGGAGGTGTTTCCGTCTGTGGCGGCATGTTGAAATGATTTCACTGCGCTTGTTGAGGGATGATAGATCTGTATGATATATAATAAACAGTTTCTCTTTTAAGCATAGGTTGCATCTTTTATTACCACTGTTGTAAGGTGTGCTGGATGCAAGAATTTGCCATGTTATTGAATATTCAACATTATTGTCTTTAAGGTTCCAAATGTGTTTGCTGAGTTCTGTAGAATTCCGCAAAGTCTGGTTTCTAAAGGAGGCGTTGTGATTATTCCATCTGGTTTTAAACGCTCCTTCGGTTAATCCTACGTACGTGTCGGATGTGTTAATATCCTTGCGTGTTACCTTTGCTTGGTAAACGACTGATGTCTGTAAGCACCCTCCGTTGAGAGGGCGATCAGGTTTCTTGCGACAGTTACATTCCTTATTGGTTTCAGAGTCGTTTAGTCTGGGGGTAGGCAGTCCTTTTGCAATTGCTTTGTTGTGGTTTGAAATGATTTGTTGTATGTTATTCATACAGCTGTAGCTCAATTTAATGTTGTTCTTGTTGAATATTTTTCTTAGGGTGTTGCCTTTGGGGAAGTGTTTGTCAATCAGAGTGAGGAACTTGCGGCCGATGTTGGTTGAGACGTCTTTGCTGAATGGCGGATTGTACCAGATGATGTTGTTTCGTTTTCTGCTCTTTTTTGGTTGGTTTCCTGGAGTGGGTTCATAGGTGAGGGTGAAGTTGTATCCGCTTTCATCAAATGCTTTCTGGTACGGGGGGGTTGCTTGGTCGAATTCAGCTTTGCTAGATGACAGCATCGATAGCCTTTTATTAATTCCGGTAGGTATTCTTTTCGTGGTGGTGGGTGGGTGGCTGCTGTCATGGTGCACGTATTGGAGTGTTGTGTTGGGTTTCGTGAATGGTTGGTAGCTGTTATTTCTCAGGTTGAAAGTGACGTCGAGGAAGTTGACGGTTTGCTTGTTGGCTTCAATCGTGATCCGTAGGCCGTTTTCTTTGAAGATTTGGCATATGCGCTTCTTGGTGTTCTCGCTGCTCCTTGGCGAGGCGCGGCACACTGCCAGTCCGTCATCACGGTAAATACCTAGGTTCAGGTTGAGGCTAGCAAGCTGGGAGAGGAGGAAACTCCCGACGAGTTCGCACGTTTCTGCTCCGTCAAAACTCCCCATAGTAACGTCAAATGTTGAATTGTTCTTTTTTTGCCATGGTGTACTGTTGTGGATGAGTATGGAGTTCTTTGCGTGGATGATGATGTTTCTTTCGTTGCCTGTGATTGAGTCGTAGTCCGAGGCGAAGTTTAGTGCTTGGGTCAGTAGGTCTTGCGTGACGGAAGGGTAAAATTCTTCGAGGTCGAAGGAGATAAAGTTGTGTTGTTGTTTGTCTTGGATGTTGTTAAACCATTTGATTACTGCTGCTGTATTTCTCCATTGGTTGAGTGGTGTTTTGTCCTTGACAAGCTGAAAAATGACACGGAGCGCATCAAGAAAGTAAGCAACCTCATCATAGCCGCCGATAAAACCACAAACTTCTACAGAATGTACATACCAGAACATAACTCTTTACTGGACAAAAGCATCACCAAATCATACAAAAAAGCGCAAGAAGAACACGGAGTTGGAATATAATTACAACACTTTATGGACATATTTATATAATATTTACATATTTATATAATATGTAACTACAAGCTCCATTCACAGACAGAGTCCCATTGCTTTTATGAGCGGTCGAGCGAGTCAAAAGCCGGCAAAAAATATATATATATAATAATATATATAATATAAATATTATCATTTTTAATTTTTAATTTTTTTTATTTGTGGCGGCCGTAATTCTTTCGTGGCGGGCCGCTACAAATAAATGAATGTGTGGGAAACCCTGGCATGTATGTATGCATGCATGTACAGTGGGGCAAAAAAGTACTTAGTCAGCCACCGATTGTGCGAGTTCTCCCACTTAAAATGATGACAGAGGTCTGTAATTTTCATCATAGGTACACTTCAACTGTGAGAGACAGAATGTGAAAAAAAATCCAGGAATTCACATTGCAGGAATTTTAAAGAATTTATTTGTAAATTATGGTGGAAAATAAGTATTTGGTCAACCATTCAAAGCTCTCACTGATGGAAGGAGGTTTTGGCTCAAAATCTCACGATACATGGCCCCATTCATTCTTTCCTTAAAACGTCTCAATCGTCCTGTCCCCTTAGCAGAAAAACAGCCCCAAAGCATGATGTTTCCACCCCCATGCTTCACAGTAGGTCTGGTGTTCTTGGGATGCAACTCAGTATTCTTCTTTCTCCAAACACGACGAGTTGAGTTTATACCAAAAAGTTCTATTTTGGTTTCATCTTTCCGAGCGCGATGATGTCACATTATCGATGGTAAAATGCATTTTTAGACAATATAATTAGCCTGAGCGGCTAGGATACACCAACAGTAACAAGCGGTAGAAAATGGATTACAAAGGACGGATTTAAAAAAATAATAATTAAAAAAAAAAAAAACGTGTTTATACATATATTTTTTTAACTTGGGATTTCCTTAACTTGGGCCGGAGTTTGGGCACCCCTCGTCTATAGTGTATGTTCAATCCAATTCATCAATATTGTCTGTCATGGCAGGTGTGTGATGAAGGTGGAGGGCTTGAGGGTTTGGACTTGAAGGTACTTGCAGCTGTGACCGCAGACACCGTCATCTGTAACATCCACAACAGGCTGGCAGAAAGACCTGCAGGTAGTAACTGACCCTCCCTCATGTTATCACAAGCGGTCCAGCTTTGCTGATTTCAGGGACTTTCTACGTCTCTTTTTACTTCTGCTTTTTATAATGTACTGTGTCTCTTTTCCAGAAGACTTTCGCATCCTTCATGTTCCTCAGAATAGAAAGCAGCATGCTTCCTTGTGAAGAAACGTGAACTAACTTATGTTAACTAATGTTTGCAGAAGATGCTCGCGAGGAGGTTGTTCGATTCTTCCAACCAGAAGACGACCAGGCCAAGTGTCCAGGATGGCTGTTGCTTAAATCTCTGTTGCTCCTAACCGCTGATAGTTCTGTGAGTTTATTAGGTTCCTGTTTGCGCTGTCACGTCATCTGACGGTCATCGTTTAGGGAAGAGAAAGTACCTGGACACTTAGTCACAGTTACCCAATATAATGGCATCCAATCTCCAAATTGCTCTATTTCCTTTACATGCTGTGGCTTTGAAGATATTATAACAATGCTGACAGGAAGCATTTAGGGCTTTCATTACAAGCACTGCATAACAAGTCCAAAAAAGTCACACTACTACAAATTATAACAACAATAACATTGCTAAATCAACCTATCAAAGTGATATGTTTTTGGCACAGTTATTGTATTGAATGTCATTTGATTTTTGTGGGCACTGCATGTATTAGCATGTTAGCAATAGCACTCATATCTAAAAAAAAAAAATAGAACAATGCATAGCTTTTCGGAGTTATTAAAGGCCTACTGAAATGAGATTTTCTTATTTAAATGGGGATAGCAGGTCCATTTTATGTGTCATAATTCATAATTTCGCGATATTGCCATATTTTTGCTGAAGGGATTTAGTAGAGAACATCGACGATAAAGTTCGCAACTTTTGGTCGCTAATAAGAAAGCCTTGCCTTTACCGAAAGTAGCAGACGATGTGCACTAGACGTCACCGGTGTGAGGGGTCCTCACATCCTCACATTGTTTATAATGTGAGCCACCAGCAGCAAGAGCTATTTGGACCGAGAAAGCGATGATTTCCCCATTAATTTGAGCGAGGATAAAAGATTCGTGGATGAGGAAAGTTAGAGTAAAGCAAAAAAAAAAAGGAAAGAAAAGAAAAAGCGACGGTTCCAGGCGGCGGCAGTGGGACAGTCCATCCATCCATTTTCTACCGCTTATTCCCTTTTGGGGCAGCGGGGGGTGCTGGCGCCTATCTCAGCTACAATCGGGCGGAAGGCGGGGTACACCCTGGACAAGTCGCCACCTCATCGCAGGGCCAACACAGATAGACAGACAACATTCACACTCACATTCACACACTAGGGACCATTTAGTGTTGCCAATCAACCTATCCCCAGGTGCATGTCTTTGGAAGTGGGAGGAAACCGGAGTACCCGGAGGGAACCCACGCATTCACGGAGAGAACATGCAAACTCCACACAGAAAGATCCGGAGCCTGAATTTGAACCCAGGACTGCAGGAACTTCGTATTGTGAGGCAGACGCACTAACCCCTCTTCCACCGTGAAGCCCGCAGTGGGACAGTTTCAGATGTAATTAGACACATTTATTAGGATAATTCTGGAAGATCCCTTATCTGCTTATTGTTTTAATAGTGTTTTAGTGAGATTGTAAAGTCATACCTGAAAGTCGGATGGCTGCGGTGAACGCCAGTGTCTCTGAGACAAGCCAATGCCGGAGCCAAGATCACAGCTGCCTTTTTGAGGTGCAGGATGAAGTCGCACAATCCACTGAAGTCTCCGCTAAGAGCTGACTTAATATCACAATTTTCCCCTCCAAAAACTTGCTTGTTGACGTAGAGAAACATGTTCGCTTGACCGCTCTGTGTTAAAGCTTCACAACAAACAAAGAAACACCGGCTGTGTCTCGATGCTAAAGGCAGCTGCAATCCACCGCTTTCCACCCACAGCATTGTATTTTATAGTCTCCATTATTAATTGAACAAATTGCAAAAGATTCAGCAACACAGAGGTCCAAATTACTGTGTAATTATGCGATGAAAAGAGACGACTTTTAGCCGTGTGTGGTGCTGGGTTAATATGTCAATCAATCAATCAATCAATCAATGTTTACTTATATAGCCCTAAATCACTAGTGTCTCAAAGGGCTGTACAAACCACTACGACATCCTCGGTAGGCCCACATAAGGGCAAGGAAAACTCACACCCA
The DNA here is from genome assembly GCF_033978795.1 of Nerophis ophidion. NCBI lineage: Eukaryota > Metazoa > Chordata > Actinopteri > Syngnathiformes > Syngnathidae > Nerophis > Nerophis ophidion. The sequence continues at coordinate 10,610,767 of NC_084619.1, forward strand.
GTGGGACATCGGTGACAATGATTACTATGAGAACCTTGGAGAGGAGGAAAGCAATGGATATCGGGCGGGTCTAACATGATACTGTGAAAGTTCAATCTATAATGGATCCAACACAGTCGCAAGAGTCCAGTCCAAAGCGGATCCAACACAGCAGCGAGAGTCCCGTTCACAGTGGAGCCAGCAGGAAACCATCCCAAGCGGGGCGGATCAGCAGCGCAGAGATGTCCCCAGCCGATACACAGGCAAGCAGTACATGGCCACCGGATCGGACCGGACCCCCTCCACAAGGGAGAGTGGGACATAGAAAAAAAAGAAAAGAAACGGCAGATCAACTGGTCTAAAAAGGGAGTCTATTTAAAGGCTAGAGTATACAAATGAGTTTTAAGGTGAGACTTAAATGCTTCTACTGAGGTGGCATCTCGAACTGTTACCGGGAGGGCATTCCAGAGTACTGGAGCCCGAACGGAAAACGCTCTATAGCCCGCAGACTTTTTTTGGGCTTTAGGAATCACTAATAAGCCGGAGTCCTTTGAACGCAGATTTCTTGCCGGGACATATGGTACAATACAATCGGCAAGATAGGATGGAGCTAGACCGTGTAGTATTTTATAGGTAAGTAGTAAAACCTTAAAGTCACATCTTAAGTGCACAGGAAGCCAGTGCAGGTGAGCCAGTACAGGCGTAATGTGATCAAACTTTCTTGTTCTTGTCAAAAGTCTAGCAGCCGCATTTTGTACCAACTGTAATCTTTTAATGCTAGACATGGGGAGACCCGAAAATAATACGTTACAGTAGTCGAGGCGAGACGTAACAAACGCATGGATAATGATCTCAGCGTCTTTAGTGGACAGAATGGAGCGAATTTTAGCGATATTACGGAGATGAAAGAAGGCCGTTTTCGTAACGCTTTTAATGTGTGACTCAAAGGAGAGAGTTGGGTCGAAGATAATACCCAGATTCTTTACCGTGTCGCCTTGTTTAATTGTTTGGTTGTCAAATGTTAGAGTTGTATTATTAAATAAAGTCCGCTACAACGCGAGACGTCACAAACACGCGTCATCATTCCGCGACGTTTACAACAATAAACTCTGCGGGAAATGTAAAATTGTAATTTAGTAAACTAAAAAGGCCATATTGGCATGTGTTGCAATGTTAATATTTCATCATTGATATATAAACTATCAGACTGCATGGTCGGTAGTAGTGGGTTTCAGTAGGCCTTTAAAGGTATAATCCATAACCAGTGAACTACATTTAGTTCCACTTTATTTGTGTTTGTAGGACATACTGTCATGTATAAATCCAGGACTTCCTGCCGCCCTTGTGAAATGTTTGTATCTTCTCGTGTGCATGCCAGCAAAGGAGAACATAAAAGAGAGCTTTCAAGAGCTACTGACACAGGTGAAAATTACCTGACTCTTCCCCTTGATGTCAATGCACTTTTTGACTTTATAAGACTCTGGGTTTTTTTTTTAGGTTCTCCTCCAACTTTGCAGACAACCAGTCAATGTGGAGCGGCTGGTAGAGACACAGGAGCTTCAGTGCCTCATCATTGGGCTCACGACGCTTTGGGACCAGACCAGCGTCCTTTGGAGGCGTCAGGCCTCCCGCGTCCTCAAGGCGGTCTCTGCAGTGGCTACGAGTAACACGACTCCTAACCTGCTTGGTGAGCGCAAAACTTCATCTTTACACGTTGATTTAATTGCGGAAGAAAATGCATTTGTTGCAGTAATCAAAAGTACAAGAGCATATGATCGCACATTTCAGAGAGGCAAATAAGCTCAAATTTGTTACAGATAAGTCACTTTGCTTCAATAGCACTATGTTTATCTTTTTTGGTGCTAAAAATGTCCTTATTTCCATCCATCCATTTTCTACCGCTTATTCCCTTTCGGGGTCGCGGGGGGCGCTGGCGCCTATCTCAGCTACAATCGGGCGGAAGGCGGGGTACACCCTGGACAAGTCGCCACCTCATGGCTGGGCCAACACAGATAGACAGACAACATTCACACTCACATTCACACACTAGGGCCAATTTAGTGTTGCCAATCAACCTATCCCCAGGTGCATGTCTTTGGAAGTGGGAGGAAGCCGGAGTTCCCGGAGGGAACCCACGCATTCACGGGGAGAACATGCAAACTCCACACAGAAAGATCCCAAGCCTGGATTTGAACCCAGGACTGCAGGACCTTCGTATTGTGAGGCAGATGCACTAACCCCTCTCCCACCGTGAAGCCCATGTCCTTATTTTTCAAATTTATTAGAAAAATCTTTATAACGTTAGCATCCTGTTTTAATAGAAACAACTGAAATAGACTTACTATATATGTTCCTATATTGACCCAAAACAAGAACTGTTTATTAGATTGACTTCTTTCCCAAAGGTTTGTTAGTTTTGGGCGCAGCTTACACTTGTGAGATACCGTTTCTGGTACAAGTTATACTTTATTATACTACACAGGAGGCGAAAAATATTCAAAACACCTCTGGGCTTGATGTCGTGCTAGTTTATTGCCTCTTTCAGGGATTAGTTTGCATATTTTGAAGAACCAGTGTCCTCTACAGCAGTGGTCCCCAACCGGGCCGCAGAATAATTTTTTATTAATTTTTATTTAAAAAAAATAAATAAACAAAAAAAATATTTTATTATTTTTTTTAATTTATTAATCAATCAATCAATCAATCAATGTTTACTTATATAGCCCTAAATCACTAGTGTCTCAAAGGGCTGCACAAACCACCACGACATCCTCGGTAGGCCCACATAAGGGCAAGGAAAACTCACACCCAGTGGGACGTCGGTGACAATGATGACTATGAGAACCTTGGAGAGGAGGAAAGCAATGGATGTCGAGCGGGTCTAACATGATACTGTGAAAGTTCAATCCACAATGGATCCAACACAGTCGCGAGAGTCCAGTCCAAAGCGGATCCAACACAGCAGCGAGAGTCCCGTTCACAGCGGAGCCAGCAGGAAACCATCCCAAGCGGAGGCGGATCAGCAGCGCAGAGATGTCCCCAGCCGATACACAGGCAAGCAGTACATGGCCACCGGATCGGACCGGACCCCCTCCACAAGGGAGAGTGGGACATAGAAGAAAAAGAAAAGAAACAGCAGATCAACTGGTCTAAAAAGGGAGTCTATTTAAAGGCTAGAGTATACAAATGAGTTTTAAGGTGAGACTTAAATGCTTCTACTGAGGTGGCATCTCGAACTGTTACCGGGAGGGCATTCCAGAGTACTGGAGCCCGAACGGAAAACGCTCTATAGCCCGCAGACTTTTTTTGGGCTTTGGGAATCACTAACAAGCCGAGTCCTTTGAACGCAGATTTCTTGCCGGGACATATGGTACAATACAATCGGCAAGATAGGATGGAGCTAGACCGTGTAGTATTTTATTAAATCAACATAAAAAACACAATATACACTTACAATTAGTGCACCAACCACAAAAAACTCCCTTTTTCATGACAAAAACGTCCCTTTTTCATGCCAAAGGAAAAAAAAAAAAAAAAAGAGGACCCCCCCCCCCCGGGCCGCGGGAAAATTTATTAAGCGTTGACCGGTCCGCAGATACAAAAAGGTTGGGGACCACTGGTCTACAGTGGACATTTGATTTTGTACGATTAATTTTGTCAGTTTCAGGAGCATTCTGCTGTTTGTAAAGGTTTTCTGGAAAAACTCTAATCAAAAATCATATATACTATAATGTTTTTAAGAATCTTCTGCAAAACTGTGAGTTCTTCACAAGTTTTTTTTAACTGAGATAATGGGCTTTCAGTTGAATAGCCCGAAGGATTAATGTGACAGGTCTCCAGCCGTCGGTAGCATGGACCATCGATCCATGATGCATGGTAGCAGGTTTGACTCTCGTTTATTATTTCAACAAATAAGTTTTCATTCCGGTCGGTCGCACCAATTTCTAGCGCGACCTCTCTTCCTGCTCGTCTCGGCGCACATTTTGGTGGCTGTTGGCTTAGTCTTCCACGGGGGCTCAACTCTCTTCTGGTCGCTATCGTCTTCGTCGTCTGTGGTTTCTTCTCCTACTTCTGCCACGATGCTGTGTTGGATCCGCTTTGGACTGGACTCTCGCGACTGTGTTGGATCCATCTTTCACAGTATCATGTTTTCATATGTTCTCATAGTCATCAGTATCATCAGTATCACAGTATCATGTTCTCATAGTCATCATTGTCACCGACGTCCCACTGGGTCATTATTGTCACCGATGTCCCACTGGGTGTGAGTTTTCCTTGCCCTTATGTGGGCCTACCGAGGATGTCGTAGTGGTTTGTGCAGCCCTTTGAGACACTAGTGATTTAGGGCTATATAAGTAAACATTGATTGATTGATTGATTGATTGCTCCTCCTTCTCCCCTTTTAAACTGCAGTAGAAGATGCAGAGATGGAGAGCAGGTGTGTCGTTTACGCACCTGACTCCGATGGCTGCAGCGTCGCTCCAAGCATGCCCCGCCTCTATGCTCCGCCTCCTGGCCGCCATCTTGGGCAGGACCGTTGTTTGTCCTATCCTGCTGTCGGCTCGTCGGCTTCGTCCCTCCACATTGATCTTTTAACTTTTTGACTGCTTTTTATCTAACACATTGTTCTTACGGTAATTTGTATTAGCTTTTTCAATAATTATTTTACTTTGGTTTAAAATGTTATATTTTAGTCTGTCCTTTGCTTATATTTATCTGTGGTGTACAGCCCTTTGTTCTTCAACTGTGGATGTTTTTAAAGGGCTTTTTAAATAAAGTTGGTATGGTATGAAAAAGACAGGTCCAAAATCACCTTATGGAAAAAAAAATGTAACTGCCGAAAAGGAGAGGACTATAAGGGGGGCCTTGAGGAACACTTCAGTTATGTAAATCACAAGTTTGGAACCCATTATTCTTTGTTTGTTAGAAAGGTTAAAATGCCAATGCAATAATCTGCCAATATGCCTTTTTACAACAGGAACACTCTAGTGTTTTTAGGAATTTGCTGCAAAAATGTTTGTCTCCCAAGTGTTGAATTGAACTCGACGGCCGATATGGTGTCATTCTCGGGCCGGATTTGGCCCCGAGGGCCACTAGGAGAAGAGCCCTGGTCTAAGTCTTACAACAGCTATTGTGTTGGATTACACATACTTCTGCAGTAATACCTGATGATAATATAAGTTATACTCATATCAGTTAATTCACTGTAAAGCGCTTTCATTGTTTATAAAAGCAAATCCAATCAATTATTATTAATACCTCAAATATGTACTTCATAGGGCTGCGAATATTTGAGTGTCCCACAATTTGATTCAATGTCGATTCTTGGGGTCACGATTCGATTCAAAATCGATTTTTTTTTTTCAATTAAATACGATTCTCGATTCAAAACCTTTTTTTTCCCCGATTTAAAAGCATTCTCTATTCATTCGATACATAGGATTTCAGCAGGATCTACCCCAGTCTGCTGACATGCAAGCAGAGTAGTAGATTGTTGTAAAAAGCTTATATAAATGTAAAGGACAATGTTTTATCAACTGATTGCAATAATGTACATTTTTTTAAACTATTAAACAAACCAAAAATATGACTTATTTGATCTTTGTGAAAACATTGGACACAGTGTGTTGTCAAGCTTATGAGATGCCATGCAAGTGTAAGCCACTCTGACACTATTGTTCCTTTTTTTTTTTTTTTTTATAAATGTTTAATGATAATGTCAATGAGGGATTTGTAATCACTTCTATGCTGAAATTATAACTAATATTGATACTGTTGTTAATAATATTCATTTTTGTTTCACTACTTTTGGTTTGTTCTGTGTCGTGTTTATTGCAGTTCTGAGTGTTGCTGGGTCAGGTTTGGTTTTGGAATAGGATTGCATTGTTATGGTATTGCTGTGTATTGTTTTGTTGGATTGATAAAAAAAAAAAAATTAAAAAAAATCGATTTTAAAAAAATGAGAATCGATTCTGAATCGCACAACGTGAGAATCGCGATTCAAATTCGAATCGATTTTTTTCCCACACCCCTTGTACTTTAATAGTGTAGATTTGTTTTGGGTATCAAATAATTGATGTGTCCTCTCTTTAGGAAAGAACTGCATTCGCATCTGCATCCAGAATCTCTCCCGGATCAGTACTGACGTGGCGGGTCCGCTTTTAGCTGAGGTGGCCACAGCTGTGTTTAGCTTTGTTCGAGACACATATCCTCTCAATCCAGCCCTCTTCACCGAGTTTGACTCCCACAATGGCTACAAGGCACTCGAAAACATTCTCCAACGGTGAGCAGATAAGAACAACAACCACATTGTAGGACGGGCGATTCAATAATTACTCTTTATTTCCATCTTGGAATTATGTTATGTGAGACACCAATGATATACAGGACTGTATCAGAAAATTAGAATATTTTAATAAAGTCCTTTTATTTTCTGTAATGCAACTAAAAACGTGAAAATGTCATACATTATGGATTCATTACACATCAACTGAAATATTGCAAGCCTTTAATTATTTTAATATTGCTGATTATGGCATACAGCTTAAGAAAACTCAAAAATCCGATCTCAAAAAATGTGAATATTTCCTCAGACCAAGTAAAAAAAAAGATTTATAACAGCAAAACAAAATCAAACATTTGAAAATGTCAACTAATGCACTCAGTACTTGGTTGGGAATCCTTTTGCACGGATTACTGCATCAGTGCGGCGTGGCATGGAGGCAATCGGCCTGTGGCATTGCTGAGGTGTTTTTGATGCCCAGGATGCTTCAATAGTGGCCTTCAGCTCATTTGCATTATTGGTTCTGGTGTCTTTTAGCTTCTTCTTCACAATACCCCACAAGTTATCTATGGGGTTTAGGTCAGGAGAGTTGGCAGGCCAATGGAGGACAGTAATGCCATGGTCAGTACACCAGTTACTTACTGCTGGTTTTGGCACTGTGAGCAGGTGCCAGACCATGCTGGAAAATTAAATCATCATCTCCATAGAGCTTTACAACAGATGGAAGCATGTACACAGCTGCATTGACTCTGGACTTGATGAAACACAGTGGACCAAAACCAGCAGCTGACATGGCTCCCCAAAACCATTGCTGACTGAGGGAACTTCCGTTGTCTAGAGTTCAGGAGTGGCTTGACCATGGGAATACGGTTATTGAAGCTGTATCTGTTGAAAAGCTCTTTGGAGATGATGATTTCATTTTCCAGCATGATCTGGCACCTGTCCACAGTGCCAAAACCAGCTGTAACTGGTGTACTGACCATGGCATTACTGTCCTCCATTGGCCTGCCAACTCCCCTGACCTGAACCTCATAGAGAATGTGTGGGTTATAGTGAAGAAGAAGCTGAAAGACACCAGGCCCAATAATACAAATGAGCTAAAGGCCGATATTGAAGCATCCTGGGCATCCATAACACCTCAGCAATGCCACAGGCCGATTGCCTCCATGCAGTGCTGTATTGATGCAGTAATCCGTGCAAAAGGATTCCCAACCAAGTACTGAGTGCATTAATTGACATTTTCAAATTTTTGATTTTGTTTTGCTGTTATAAATCTTTTTTTTTTTTCTTGGTTTGAGGAAATATTCAAATTTTTTGAGATATGATTTTTGAGTTTTCTTAAGCTGTATGCCATAATCAGCAATATTAAAATAATAAAAGGCTTGCAATATTTCAGTTGATGTGTAATGAATCCAGAATGTATGACATTTTCATGTTTTTAGTTGCATTACAGAAAATAAAGGACTTTATCACAATATTCCAATTTTCTGAGACAGTCCCGTATACTCATGAATGTGGAATAACTTGGTCTTATAATACAATCCCATGAAGTTGAACAGTGATTTTGCCATTCATTACAAGGAGTTGTTCTATTAATACTGTTGATATCTTTTTAATGGCTGCTGATGCCATTAAAGTTGTGAAGGCGGCGTACCAGAGGATCAGTTCCAGTCTGTGGAGGAGCTTTTGGCGCTCATTGCCTCGATCACCCTACTCGGGAAAACGGAGCTCAAAGTGGCTGTTTGCGTCAGTCACCCCCAACCTCCGGGCTTCAGATTTGAGGCTCCGCTCAATAAAGGTACGGTTCAACTTAACAACTTATCTACAGCTGACCTCTAATAGTGTCTTCATTGAACTCATATGCTCAGAGCTCATCATTCCATTTGTGTGACTTCCGAATGGGTGGCTGCTCAATTTGCCCACTGTACCCCACTGTGGCGTTCAGCGTCCCTCCGCTTAACAGGAAGCTGAGGTGATTATGTCTGGGATGATGAAGTGGCGGCTTTCCCTGTAACAATATTAAGATGCCCCACATCTATTCACCACTGGCCTACTGCAAGCGGCCATCTATCATGGATGCACACACCCATAGATTTAACACTCAGAAATGTGACATCCATAACAAACGCACACCGAGCAGCCATCCATCACATCAAAGAGAAGCTCTCGTTCCATCAAAGAGCTCATGGAGTCTTGCATTGATCTTATTTAAGTTGGCTGATGCAATTGAACTTAAGCGTGAACATGAATCCTATTACTAAGCAGCTACTGTATATTTACTCACAACAAACATGCGGTGTGTTTGTTGCATTAATCTAATACCTTCCATGTGAACTTTTTGACAAGGTGGCAAACAAACGACATCAAGGCACATTATTCTATGCTACCTTTGCATTCAAATGTGCGCCATTGTTCGTTTTCTATCTATCTATGTACATGCAACTCGATTTGTTTACAATGTTCAGCGTGTGTTTGATGTTATACTGTAGGCTCTGTGACTCTAATAATAATTGACCTTGCCAAAGAAACTTTTACTGAAGGCTTCTGACTGTGTTACCCTTGGTCTCATTGAAATAAATAGAACATTGTGATAAATACAATACGTCCTGAATCACCAGGACCACTTCTCATTAGTTGATGCACTACTGCTTTTTTCTCCAGGTTCTTCAGTAAAGAACCTACCTGCCTTACAACTTCTGCAGACCTCTTTGCTGCGTTGCCAGGACCCTCTCCTGTGCTGCCAGATTCTGAGAACCCTTCAGATTATTTGGGAGAGGGACAAAGCTAATTTTTTCCTTTCGGAGTGGACTGTGCAGACCATGGCCCAACTGGCTGCGTGTGTCTGGCGCAAACCAGACGCGGTCCAAGCAATGTTCTTTTCAATGCTAGAGATGGTGAGTTGGAACTACCGTATTTCTTTGAATTGCCGCATGGCATATAGTATGCGCCTGCCTTGAATTACTGCCGGGTCAAACTCGCTTCCCAAAATAATTAGCGCATGCTTAGTATTACCGCCTGGTCAAACTCGTGACGTCACGAGTGACACTTCCCCTGTCATCCTTTTCAAAATGGAGGAGGCTGATTTCAATACCGGTAATTTGAAATCGCATAAAGAGAAGAAGATTAAGAGCTACTCAGTAGGATTTAAGGTCCAAGCTTACATCACACTTAAATTTTTACTGCATACCTTTGGTAAGTGCCGGAGTGAGAAGAGGTTTTAAAATAATTAGCGCATGCTTACTTTTACCGCATGCCTTTGGTAAGCGCAGGAGTGAGAAGAGGTTTTAAATTAATTAGCGCCCCGGCAGCAATTCAAGGAATTACGGTATTTTTTATTTTACTGTGTTGTACTTGTGATTCTGATGCTGGGTGTTCTGCAGGTCATATTCAAGCTAAACTACATCCCCCATGAGGCATTGCGGGTAGTACTGGGCATCTTAAAGCAGAGCTGGTCGGGGGCACTGGCTGGAGGAGAAGAAGGGGCGGAGTTTGGAGTGGCAACACTTAAAAGCTTTCACAGGTGAGCAGTTTTATTGACCTCTTGGTTGATGTACACTTTACAAACGTTATTATTCATCATTGTAACATTTGGTTCACATGCACTGATAGTATTGTTTCAAGAACAATAACGCTCAGTTTTGTTGGACACTCTTCAAAAGGCATGCATTTAACAACAGGTTTACACTATAGTTGTGAGTTGCAATAATGTATTTTGGGTACCTTTTATCATTACACAGCTGAAAACGTGCAGGAAAGTGTTTGCTCTGTTCAAAACATGCAATACATTAAAAAGTAATGTAAATATGTTTCTTATACTTACATAAATGTTAGAAATCTTCAAAGGATGATTGTGTTAGTTATAAACAACGGATAACTTACAGTATATTTACATTTCTATGCTAGTTTGTAATAAACCATGGTAGTAAGTATTGTAGTAATTTTTAAACTGTTATTCATAACGTTGCTTTTTATGATGGAAAAAGTTTGAATCTGGAAATAATAAATTCACTATTTCCTATCAGAGAATTCGTTTTGAAATCACAACACCTTTGACGTCACCCAACATTGCCAATAAGTTGTTACATACAAACCCCGTTTCCATATGAGTTGGGAAATTGTGTTGGATGTAAATATAAACGGAATACAATGATTTGCAAATAATTTTCAACACATTTTCAATTGAATGCACTACAAAGACAACATATTTGATGTTCAAACTCATGAACTTAATTTTTTTTTTTAAATAATAATTAACTTCGAATTTCATGGGTGCAACACGTGCCAAAGTAGTTGGGAAAGGGAATGTTCACCACTGTGTTACATCACCTTTTCTTTTAACAACACTCAATAAATGTTTGGGAACTGAGGAAACTAGTTTTTGAAGCTTTAAAAGTGGAATTCTTTCCCATTCTTGTTTTATGTAGAGCTTCAGTCGTTCAACAGTCCGGGGTCTCCGCTGTCGTATTTTACGCTTCATAATGCGCCACACATTTTCGATGAGGGACATGTCTGGACTACAGGCGGGCCAGGAAAGTACCCGCACTATTTTACTACGAAGCTACGCTGTTGTAACACGTGGCTTGGTATTGTTTTGCTGAAATAAGCAGGGGCGTCCATGATAACGTTGCTTGGATGACAACATATGTTGCTCCAAAACCTGTATGGACCATTCAGCATTTATGGTGGCTTCACAAATGTGTAAGTTACCCATACCTTGGGCACTAATACACCCCCATACCATCACAGATGCTGGCTTTTGAACTTTGCGCCTATAACAATCCGGATAGTTATTTTCCTCTTTGTTCCGGAGGACACTACGTCCACAGTTTCCAAATATAATTTGAAATGTGGACTCGTCAGACCACAGAACACTTTACCACTTTGCATCAGTCCATCTTAGATGAGCTCAGGCCCAGCGAAGCCGGCAGCGTTCCTGGGAGTTGTTGACAAATGGCTTTCGCTTTGCATAGTAGCGTTTTAACTTGCACTTACAGATGAAGCGACCAACTGTAGTTACTGACAGTGGTTTTATGAAGTGTTCCTGAGCCCATGTGGTGATATCTTTTACACACTGATGTCGTTTTTTGATGCAGTACCGCCTGAGGGGTCGAAGGTCAGTAATATCATCACTTACGTGCAGTGATTTCTCCAGATTATCTGAACCTTTTGATGATTTTACGGACCCTAGATGGTCAAATCCCTAAATTCCTTGCAATAGCTCTTTGAGAAATGTTGTTCTAAAACTGTTCGACAATTTGCTTACCAATTGGTGACCCTCACCCCATCCTTGTTTGTTAATTACTTAGCATTTCATGGAAACTGCTTTTATATCCAATAATGGCTGTTCCCAATTAGTCTGCACACCTGTGGGATGTTCCAAATAAGTGTTTGATGAGCATTCCTCAACTTTATCAGTATTTATTGCCACCTTTCCCAACTTTTTTGTCACGTGTTGCTGGCATCAAATTCTAAAGTTAATGATTATTTGCACACAAAAAAAATGTTTATCAGTTTTAACTTCAAATATGTTGTCTTTGTAGCATATTCAACTGAATATGGGTTGAAAATGGGGACGGCGTGGCGCAGTGGTAGAGTGGCCGTGCGCAACCCGAGGCTCCCTGGTTCAATCCCCACCTAGTACCAACCTCGTCACGTCCGTTGTGTCCTGAGCAAGACCCTTCACCCTTGCTCCTGATGGGTGCTGGTTAGCGCCTTGCATGGCAGCTCCCTCCATCAGTGTGTGAATGGGTAAATGTGGAAGTAGTGTCAAAGCGCTTTGGGTACCTTGAAGTTAGAAAAGCGCTATACAAGTACAACCCATTTATTTATTTCTTTAAATGATTTGCAAATCATTGTATTCCGTTTATATTTACATCTAACACAATTCCCCAACTCATATGGACACGGGGTTTGTAAATTATTCTCCTTTTCGCACGCTTGTGTAGGATGACCGTGCACAGCGGTATGCTAGCAGAGGTGCTAAGCGACTGGGGCCTCCTGGAGATGCTGCTGGTGGAACTTCGCAGGAGAGCCAAGATCATCCGGAAAGCCGGCGTTGTCTCCACCGCTCAATTAGGTAGGAGACAAAGTGTGTGACTCAGCCTCATAAGTGAACTCCATAACTACCATTACAGAGTGGCATTGAGCTACATGGACTACTTGTGTCCGTCACAGTGAGTCACATTTAACAAGACATGTATTGACTCTGAGGCATTGGTCTTGTGTTTCTTAGACGCACAGCAGCCGCCATGTGTGGAGGACAGCGACAAGTTACTCACCGCTTGTATGCTTCAACTTGTGTCTACCCTCACTCTGCGGTCAATTAAGAACACAGGTACAATAGTGGGGGCCCTCAGGGAGATTTTAGGGTGTGTTCGTTCACTTTTGTCTAAAAGCGCCAAATTTGGCACAGGTGTAGCTGAGGGCATACTTTAATGATTTGGCCAGGGCGCCCACGCCTATGACCTTTGGGGTCGTCACAGGGTCACCACCTGAACACGCTTTTGGCTCTAAATTAGAACCAGATGAGCTACAAATCGGTGCGGCGTCTTCAGTAATGCGGACGTTGTACCGATCTGTTGTGGTGAAGAAGGAGCTGAGCCGGAAGGCAAAGCTCTCAATTTACCGGTCGATCTACGTTCCCATCCTCACCTATGGTCATGAGCTTTGGGTCATGACCGAAAGGATAAGATCACGGGTACAAGCGGCCGAAATGAGTTTCCTCCGCCGTGTGGCGGGGCTCTCCCTTAGAGATAGGGTGAGAAGCTCTGTCATCCGGGAGGAACTCAAAGTAAAGCCGCTGCTCCTCCACAGCGAGAGGAGCCAGATGAGGTGGTTCGGGCATCTGGTCAGGATGCCACCCGAACGCCTCCCTAGGGAGGTGTTTAGGGCACGTCCAACCGGTAGGAGGCCACGGGGAAGACCCAGGACACGTTGGGAAGACTATGTCTCCCGGCTGGCCTGGGAACGCCTCGGGATCCCCCGGGAAGAGCTAGACGAAGTGGCTGGGGAGAGGGAAGTCTGGGCTTCCCTGCTTAGGCTGTTGCCCCCGCGACCCGACCTCGGATAAGCGGAAGAAGATGGATGGATGGATGGATGAGCTACAAATCCAAACTCGGTGTCTATTTCATGTTTTTGACAATTAGAAATATGAAGGAAATATCATCTTTATGATTGGATGTGTCTGGACACCTAATTAGCATATGATGTAAAAATTAGGTGTACCTTAACTTTTGATACTTTTTGGCAAACTATTTTTGAGCATCAGAAACATACTGGAATGATCAGATTCATGATCATTCATTTATTACAGCACTTGTCGGCATAGCTCGGTTGGTAGAGTGGCCGTGTTAGCAACTTGAGGGTTGCAGGTTCGATTCCCGCTTGTGCCATCCTAGTTACTGCTGTTGTGTCCTTGGGCAAGACACTTTACCCACCTGCTCCCAGTGCCACCCACACTGGTTTAAATGTAACTTAGATATTGGGTGTCACTATGTAAAGCGCTTTGAGTCACTTGAGAAAAGCGCTATATAAATATAATTCACTTCACTTTAATTTCCATATGTCATGTGTTTGTGATAGGCTTCACGGTGGAAGAGGGGTTAGTGTGTCTGCCTCACAATACGAAGGTCCTGCAGTCCTGGGTTCAAATCCAGGCTCGGGATCTTTCTGTGTGGAGTTTGCATGTTCTCCCCGTGAATGCGTGGGTTCCCTCCGGGTACTCCGGCTTCCTCCCACTTCCAAAGACATGCACCTGGGGATAGGTTGATTGGCAACACTAAATGGTCCCTAGTGTGTGAATGTGAGTGTGAATGTTGTCTGTCTATCTGTGTTGGCCCTGCGATGAGGTGGCGACTTGTCCAGGGTGTACCCCGCCTTCCGCCCGATTGTAGCTGAGATAGGGGCCAGCGACCCCAAAAGGGAATAAGCGGTAGAAAATGGATGGATGGAATAGCTTGGACATTAAATCCTACTGAATAGCTCTTAATTGTCTTCCCTTTATGCGATTTTAAATGATTGAAATCAGCCTCCTCCATTTTGAAAATGATGACAGGTGAAGTGTCACTCGTGACGTGACGAGTTTGACCCGGTGGAAATTCTAGGCATATGCTAATTATTTGGGCTTCACGGTGGGAGAGGGGTTAGTGCGTCTGCCTCACAATACGAAGTTCCTGCAGTCCTGGGTTCAAATCCAGGCTCGGGATCTTTCTGTGTGGAGTTTGCATGTTCTCCCCATGAATGCGTGGGTTCTCTCCGGGTACTCCGGCTTCCTCCCACTTCCAAAGACATGCACCTGGGGATAGGTTGATTGGCAACACTAAAATTGGCCCTAGTGTGTGAATGTGAGTGTGAATGTTGTCTATCTGTGTTGGCCCCTGTGATGAGGTGGCGACTTGTCCAGGGTGCACACCGCCTTCCGCCCGATTGTAGCTGAGATAGGCGCCAGCGCCCCCCGCGATCCCAAAAGGGAATAAGCGGTAAAAATGGATGGATAGATGCTAATTATTTTGCGAAACAAGATTGACCCGGCGGAAATTCTAGACATGCGCTAATAAAAATAATATTTTGCGAAACGAGTTTGACCCGGCAGTAATTCTAGGCAGGCGCATACTATATACCCGGCAGCAATTCAAGGAAATATGGTATTTTAAATATAAACATATCAAATCAAATCTATTCTAATTCTGCAGTTTCTGTCCGAGAACTTGGAATGGTCCCATACATAAAGATCTTCCTGGACGAAGATCAGTATCGGGCTCCCACTCTGAGCATTTTGGAGCATCTCGCCGAGCTGAACCCAGAGGAGTTCATGAGCACCGCCGTAGGAGCGCTGTGCTCCTCTACTCAACATGAACTGGCTCTGAAGCGAGACCTTCTCCAGGTACTGTGCCCACACATGCCGACACGCCCATCCTTACGGGGATTTCCGCCTGTTGTCCTCCTCCCACACATCAAAACATAACAAATTGTAATGCACTTAAAATATAATTAGCAAACAAATTTATTTTCTTTACATGTGGGACGCTGATTAGATTCGAGACAAAGCAGATTGATTTGCTAAAGCAGGTTTAGCTGTTAACCCAGAACTGGATTTGATTAGGCGAGCAGCATTGTGCCGAGCCGCTATCCGATCGGTGAATGGGTTCGAAATGCGATTAGGCTTAACGAGGTTACACACCTACTGTATGTGTCCATTTTTTTTTTATAGATGGCAATGAGAGGCGCTCTTACTTGCAGATCAGGTGTATATCGCCCGTGTGTGTTGTTTGTGCTAACGCGGTTAAAGCAGGTGGCAATCAGATTGGGTCTGACCCGGGTTGCCAAGTGTTGAGAGCCATTGTGATTACTCCGGTTTCACTTAATCACATTTACCCCTGCGTTGTGCCTCACACTTTACCTACCTGATGGATTAGCTCTCCAAATTGAATAAAGCTAATGCGATTTGCTTGACCTCCCAAAACTATTTACCAGAAATGATTTATGATATATCTATATGTTTCATCTATTTTTCATCACCCGGTTTTAATTGACTTCAGCACGTTTCAAAAGCTGAAAGCTTTGTGTAGAAATGTACTCTGAGGTTAATGTATAATACCTGCATTTTATGTCAAATTGTCTTTTTCACAGTCCGTGCTAAAGGTGCTGCAGAGCCCAAATAGCTGGGACGCTTTCCGACGGGCCGGCGGCTTCACGGGAATTCTCTCACTCGTGCTCGACATGGAAGGCGCTCTTGCCGACCCTCCTCGGGGGGAAGCGTGGCAGTCCGTCGGACGTCGACCCCTCCTCGACCTCGTGCTTCTCGCCCTCCACATATTAGCCTGCGCCGTTCATCTTCACGTGGTGAATGCACACTTTTTTCAGACCGGCGGCTTTTACGAAAGGCTGGCTGAGGCTCTCCTCCAGCTGGGCTGCTTCCACGCTGAAAGCTCAGAGAGGAGCAGGTGGGAGGCAGAGGCAAGATGCTTTGTCAAGACCGCGGAAGACCACCAGCCTCTTGGAAAAAGCTTCCATCAGTTTGTTGAGCTGGCAGAAGAGGTCCCTGCAGGTCCCTCCTCCCCATCTGTCCACCTCCCAGTCACTCTTCGGAATTGTATTAGGCTCCTTTCCTATCTTGACTACTTTGCTACAGGCCAGTGCTCCCCTCTGGACTTCAACTTTGGCTTAGAACCTGAGAATGGGTGTGACCGGGACCGAAAGGAAATAAACAGCTCAACAGCATCGGCATCACCTTCTGTCCATACGGGGCCTGTCCAGCCACCTTTGGAGGACATGCAAGGGAAATATAAATCAACAGGAACCAGCACATCCACAGTCCGCTCCAATTCCCAGTCGAGGTGCTCATTTATCCTCACATGTTGAAACAGGCCTAAAAGGAAGCGCTACAAAACATTAACAATATTTTCTGGCATTTAGGTTCACTTGTGAGCATGTCACACTTCACCCTGGAGCTATTCGAATCATCATGACTCTCCTCCCATCAGTCTTTACTCCTGAGGACACGCAGGTATATTTTTGTATTTGGGGCGGTATAGCTCGGTTGGTAGAGTGGCCGTGCCAGTAATGCGGACGTTGTATCGATCCGTTGTGGTGAAGAAGGAGCTGAGCCGGAAGGCAAAGCTCTCAATTTACCGGTCGATCTACGTTCCCATCCTCACCTATGGTCATGAGCTTTAGGTCATGACCGAAAGGATAAGATCACGGGTACAAGCGGCCGAAATGAGTTTCCTCCGCCGTGTGGCGGGGCTCTCCCTTAGAGATAGGGTTGAGAAGCTCTGCCATCCAGGGGGAACTCAAAGTAAAGCCGCTGCTCCTTCACATCGAGATGAGCCAGATGAGGTGGTTCGGGCATCTGGTCAGGATGCCACCCGAACGCCTCCCTAGGGATGTGTTTAGGGCACGTCCAGCTGGTAGGAGGCCACGGGGAAGACCCAGGACACGTTGGGAAGACTATGTCTCCCGGCTGGCCTGGGAACGCCTCGGGATCCCCCGGGAAGAGCTAGACGAAGTGGCTGGAGATAGGGAAGTCTGGGCTTCCCTGCTTAGGCTGCTGCCCCCGCGACCCGACCTCGGATAAGCGGAAGATGATGGATGGATGGATGGATATATATTTTTTATTTTATTTTATTTTTTTAATTATTTGTAAAAAAAAAACAATATATTTATATATAGGGCTTCACGGTGGAAGAGGGGTTGGTGCGTCTGCCTCACAAAACGAAGGTCCTGCAGTCCTGGGTTCAATCCCAGGCTCGGGATCTTTCTGTGTGGAGTTTGCATGTTGTCCCCGTGAAAGCGTGGGTTCCCTACGGGTACTCCGGCTTCCTCCCACTTCCAAAGACATGCACCTGGGGATAGGTTGATTGGCAACACTAAATTGGCCCTAGTGTGTGAATGTGAGTGTGAATGTTGTCTGTCTATCTGTGTTGGCCCTGCGATGAGGTGGCGACTTGTCCAGGGTGTACCCCGCCTTCCGCCCGATTGTAGCTGAGATAGGCGCCAGCACCCCCCGCAACCCCAAAAGGGAATAAGCGGTAGAAAATGGATGGATGGATATATATATATATGTATATATATATTGTTTGACATCATCTCACGAGTACTTTCAAGGTTTGACCCAATTCCTCTCCTTCGCTCAGCTTTCAACAGAGGTCCAGCTCGCCGTGGCGAATCACGTTCAGGCGGCGGCCAAGTCGGAGCGAAACCGTCAGATGATGTGCGAAGGAGGGCTCCTCTCCACGGTCCTGATTCACTGCCGCACCATGCTGCTGGATCCTAATCACCCCTTGCATCTGACCGTTACAAGAATCTTGGAGAAGCTCTCCTCCCAGGCCATCACACCTTCAGACTTCAGGTTAGATATGCTTCATCCAAAATAATATTTATTTTAACAGGATCTTTATTCTTATTAAGTTTGTTTCCTTTTTCAGAAAGTTTCTATGTTTAGGAGACCCTCTGTGCTTGGCAGACAAGGCGAAAGTGTCACCTAAACCAGGAGAAGTAGCTGGTACTGTATATGTTACTTTGTGGCAATGACACTCTCTTTGTTTTATAGTACATTAAAGGCCCCAATATGCTATTTTTTAACAATTCTCGATAAATCTCAGAAAACTGCTAAATTCTTAAATAAACCACATTTTAGTTGTGCTTTTATCAACGCGCATATCCAGTGTCTGTTGGGATCGTCTACATTCTACAAGCACCCGTTTTGAGTCATCTTTACATTCAATTCGCGGTTTCAATCACCACATTTTGCTGGTGTTGCTTCCCCCAGATCTCGGCACAAAAGCAGACACTGTTGCAGGGTCCACAGCGCGAGCAATAAAGCGGGCCTCCAGCCTGTTAGAGTCGTCGACCTGCAGCGAATTGCCAGCCGGTCCCACTATCACTGCCCACCAGATCATCAGTCTGGTGTCCATGACGTCACCGCGGACATTTCGGCCTCATCGAATCTCCGCCACACCTGCATTTGTAGAGTTTGACATGAGTGAGAATGGCTATGGGTGAGTCACTAAGGTTGTATTGCTTAAATTGGTGATGGTTAGCGCTAGATCAGGGGTCACCAACGCGGTGCCCGCGGGCACCAGGTAGCCCGTAAGGACCAGATGAGTCGTCCGCTGGCCTGTTCTAAAAATAGCTCAAGGAGCAGCACTTACCAGTGAGCTGCCTCTATTTTTCAAATGTTATTTATTTACTAGCAAGCTGGTCTCGCTTCTCTCAACATTTTTAATTCTAAGAGAAACAAAACTCAAATAGAATTTGAAAATCCAACAAAATATTTTAAAGACTTGGTCCATCCATCCATCCATTTCCTACCGCTTATTCCCTTTTGGGGTCGCTGGCACCTATCTTCACTTGTTTAAATAAATTCTTTTATTTTTTTACTTTGCTTCTTTCAGAAAGACAATTTTAGAGAAAAAATACAACCTTAAAAATGATTTTAGGATTTTTAAACACATATACCTTTTTACCTATTAAAGTCCTCCTTCTTTCCAATTTAAATCAATGTTCAAGTAATTTTTTTTATTTTTTTTATTTTAAAGAATAATAAATACATTTTAATTTAATTCTTCATTTTAGCTTCTGTTTTTTCGACAAAGAATATTTGTTAAATATTTTTTCAAACTTATTATGATTAAAATAAAAAAAATAATTTTCTGGCAAATCTAAAAAAATCTGTAGAATCAAATATACATCTTATTTCAAAGTCTTTTGAATTTATTTAAAAAATTTTGTTCTGGAAAATCTAGAAGAAATACTGATTTGTCTTTGTTAGAAATATAGAACTTGGTCCAATTTGTTATATATTCTAACAAAGTGCAGATTGGATTTTAACCTATTTGAAACATGTCATCAAAATTCTAAAATTAGTCTTAATCAGGAAAAATTACTAATGATGTTCCATAAATTCTTTTTTAAATTTTTTCATAAAGATTCGAATTAGCTAGTTTTTCCTCTTCTTTTTTTCCAGTTGAATTTTGAATTTTAAAGAGTCGAAATTAAAATAAGTTATGTTTCAAACTTAATTTTTCATTTTTTTTCCTGTTTTCTCCTCTTTTAAATTGTGCAATTAAGTGTTTTTTTCATCATTTATTCTCTACAAAAAACCTTGCGTAAAAGGATAAAAAATGTACGACGGAATGACAGACAGAAATACCCATTTTTTTATGTATAAATAGATTTATTTATTAAAGGTAAATTTAGCAAATTGGCTATTTCTGGCAATTTATTTAAGTGTGTATCAAACTGGTAGCCCTTCGCATTAATCAGTAACCAGGAAGTAGCTCTTGGTTTCAAAAAGGTTGGTGACCCCTTTGCTAGATAAATGTATTCAAATGTCACATACTGCAGTGCCGGTGCTGTACACTAAAAAAATGATGTCTTTGTGCTTTACAGTTGCCTATTTCTGCCCTCTCTGGCAACAGTG
This sequence comes from Nerophis ophidion, assembly GCF_033978795.1. Classification (NCBI taxonomy): domain Eukaryota; kingdom Metazoa; phylum Chordata; class Actinopteri; order Syngnathiformes; family Syngnathidae; genus Nerophis; species Nerophis ophidion. The sequence continues at coordinate 10,630,950 of NC_084619.1, forward strand.
AAGGGAGTGACAGCCGATTCCATCTCAACAGGTGGAATAGGAGGAGGTGAGAGTCTAAATATTAAACAGGTGTAATGTCTTTATGAATAAATCTAATGTCTCGTGTCTCTTTCATTTTATTAGACTGCCGGGGTTTCCCTCCCACTGCCGGTCTCTCCTTTTCCTGCTGGTTCCAGATCAATAGGTTTAGTTCAGCATGTGATTCACACCCAATCCGACTCCTGACGATTGTTCGCCACATGTCACGGACGGAGCAACAGTACATCTGCTTGTCTGTCTCTTTCTCGGCCTTTGATGGCTGTCTGGTCCTGTCCACTGAGGAGGAAACCTTCACTTACTTTGGTAAGATATATTAGGATGTGGTCTATTCAAAGTAGGTTCAGCGTCTACAATACACATGACACTTTCTCATAAAAGTAAACCCTTTTACATTTTACTGACCCTTTTATTGTATTTTAAAGTCTTCTGAAGGGACAAGTGTCATATAAGATTATATAAAACAGCAATATTCACATGAAACTTTGATATACGTTAGACTACAAACCCCGTTTCCATACGAGTTGGGAAATTGTGTTAGATGTAGATATAAACGGAATTTGCAAATCATTTTCAACCCATATTCAGTTGAATATGCAACAAAGACAACATATTTGATGTTCAAACTGATAAAACTTTTTTTATTTTGCAAATCATTAACTTTAGAATTTGATGCCAGCAACACGTGACAAAGAAGTTGGGAAAGGTGGCAATAAATACTGATAAAGTTAAAGAATGCTCATCATACACGTATTTGGAACATCCCACAGGTGTGCAGGCTAATTGGGAACAGGTGGGTGCCATGATTGGGGATAAAAGCAGCTTCCATGAAATGTTAAGTAATTCACAAACAAGGATGGGGTGAGGGTCACCACTTTGTAAGCAAATTGTCGAACCGTTTTAGAACAACATTTCTCAACGAGCTATTGCAAGGAATTTAGGGATTTTACCATCTACGGTCCGTAAAATCATCAAAAGGTTCAGAGAATCTGGAGTAATCACTGCACGTAAGCGATGATATTACGGACCTTTGATCCCTCAGGCGGTACTGCATCAAAAACCGACATCAGTGTGTAAAGGATATCACCACATGGGCTCAGGAACACTTCATAAAATTCCACCATAGCAGGTGATCGAGGGCGTGAAGGAGGTGATGTTGCCAGGACGAAGAACAGAAACAGACTGGCTTTGCCCCAATCCTATTTGCGCTTTACCTTCTCCCCCTTGGTTCTATTTTTAGGTATTGCAATTCATTTTTATGCCGATGATTGCCAGATCTATTTTCCCATGGCACAAAACAACACAGTTCAACGTCTCATTGACTGCCTGCACGACATCAAAGCCTGGCTTTCAGCTAACTTCCCGAGTCTAAATGAAGACAAAACAGAAGTTATGTTGTTCGGTCCAAGTCGCTCTCCCGCCCCCAACGTTGACCTCGGCACTCTGACCCCGTATCTCAGCGACTGTGTCAAAAACCTGGGGGTAGAGTTCCACTCAGATTTTAAATTCGAAAAACAGATCAGCAGCGTCGTTCAAAAAAGCTTCTATCAATTACGCCAAATAGCGAAAGTGAAACCGCTTCTGTCAGGAGATGATCTCGAGAAATTAATTCACGCCTTTATCTCGAATCGTTTAGACTACTACAATGTAGGCATTAGCCAGGCCTCCCTCGCCCGCCTGTAGCTCGTTCAGAACTCTGCTGCTCGTCTGGCTCCCTGTGCGTTATCGAATCAATTTTAAACTCCTTCTATTTGCTTTTAAATGTCTAAACAAATTCGCGCCAACATATCTCTCCGACCTCCTTCAGCCTTACTCCCCCACTCCATCCCTAAGATCAGCCGATCAGCTGCTACTGACGGTCCCTGACACAAGGCTGAAGCTTAGAGGCGACAGAGCTTTCGCTGCTGCTGCTCCCAAGCTCTGGAACGACCTACCTCTGAGTGTTAGACAAGCCTCCTCTCTTCCTGTTTTTAAATCTCTCTTAAAAACATACTTTTATTCCTTGGCTTTTAACACTAAGTGATATCCATCCTGCAATGGCGCCCCATTATACACCTGCTGTGAACCTGTTTTTATGTTTTATTTGTTTATTTTTTGTCATGTTCTGTTTGTGTTGTACCGATCCGTTGTGGTAAAGAAGGAGCTGAGCCGGAAGGCAAAGCTCTCAATTTACCGGTCGATCTACGTTCCCATCCTCACCTATGGTCATGAGCTTTGGGTCATGACCGAAAGGATAAGATCACGGGTACAAGCGGCCGAAATGAGTTTCCTCCGCCGTGTGGCGGGGCTCTCCCTTAGAGATAGGGTGAGAAGCTCTGCCATCCGGGAGGAACTCAAAGTAAAGCCGCTGCTCCTTCACATCGAGAGGAGCCAGATGAGGTGGTTCGGGCATCTGGTCAGGATGCCACCCGAACGCCTCCCTAGGGTGGTGTTTAGGGCACGTCCAACCGGTAGGAGGCCACGGGGAAGACCCAGGACACGTTGGGAAGACTATGTCTCCCGGCTGGCCTGGGAACGCCTCGGGATCCCCCGGGAAGAGCTAGACGAAGTGGCTGGGGAGAGGGAAGTCTGGGTTTCCCTGCTTAGGTTGTTGCCCCCGCGACCTGACCTTGGATAAGCGGAAGATGATGGATGGATGGATGGATGTTTGTGTTGTGTTGTTTGCTCGGTCCTCGTATTATCTTTTAACCTGTCCATTGTACAGCACTTTGGCTACCCCTGTGGTAAATTTTAAATGTGCTTTATAAATAAAGTTGATTTGATTTTAATTGATTTGGCTTAAAAAGCAGTGACATGATCATTGAAAACAGGTGAGCGAGGGCCAAAACGTGAGACAGGTGCGTGACAGGTGAAAACTAATGAGTAGTCATGGTAACAAAAACAAACCAGGAAAGGGCAAAACAGGAACCGAGTGTCCAAAAAACAAAACCGAACATGACCAAAATAAAACATGATCCATGTGTGTGAACTCCTTTTTGTGAAGTGAATTATATTTATATAGCGCTTTTCTCTATCAATCATCAATCAATCAATGTTTATTTATATAGCCCCAAATCACAAATGTCTCAAAGGACTGCACAAATCATTAAGACTACAACATCCTCGGAAGAACCCACAAAAGGGCAAGGAAAACTCACACCCAGTGGGCAGGGAGAATTCACATCCAGTGGGACGCCAGTGACAATGCTGACTATGAGAAACCTTGGAGAGGACCTCAGATGTGGGCAACCCCCCCCCTCTAGGGGACCGAAAGCAATGGATGTCGAGCGGGTCTAACATGATACTGTGAAAGTTCAATCCATAGTGGCTCCAAGACAGCAGCGAGAGTCCCGTCCACAGGAAACCATCTCAAGCGGATCAGCAGCGTAGAGATGTCCCCAACCGATACAGGCGAGCGGTCCATCCTGGGTCCCGACGAGCGGTCCATCCTGGGTCTCGACTCTGGACAGCCAGTACTTCATCCATGGTCATCGGACCGGACCCCCTCCACAAGGGAGGGGGGGACATAGGAGAAAGAAAAGAAGCGGCAGATCAACTGGTCTAAAAAGGAGGTCTATTTAAAGGCTAGAGTATACAGATGAGTTTTAAGGTGAGACTTAAATGCTTCTACGCGTTGAAACTCTAGTGACTCAAAGCGCTTTACATAGTGAAACCCAATATCTAAGTTACATTTAAACCAGTGTGGGTGGCACTGGGAGCAGGTGGGTAAAGTGTCTTGCCCAAGGACACAACGGCAGTGACTAGGATGGCGGAAGCGGGAATCGAACTTGCAACCCTCAAGTTGCTGGCACAGCCACTCTACCAACCGAGCTATACCGCCCAATTCCAGCCAATCTATAATATGCTACAAGCTGTACACTGGTTACTTTAAAGTGTATACACTTTTCATTTGTATAGTATTGTCCCAGAGAAAATATACTGCAACAAAAATGGTTGCGAAAATGTGAACAGTGTGCTTGTCCTGTAATATGACCCACGTTTACTATGGACTTACTATGACTTTTATTTACAGATATGATGGAGCCAGAAGTGGGCACCCCAACCTCTTTGCCCACCTCACTGAGGTTCCGTTGTTCCAGCTTGCTTGTTCCAGGTCAGTGGCACCATCTTGTTGTGGTCATGGCAAAAGACGTGAAAAAAAGCTGCACGGCTTCCGCCTACTTCAACGGCAAAGCTGTAGGGACTGGAAAGGTATGGCGGGAAAGGAGAGAGATTAAAGCGCTGAAATAAAACAGAATACAGCTTCATGTGTTTGTGTTCTTATTCAGATGAGATACATCCAGCCATTCCCCGGCAAGTATGTCTACATGGACCCCACGGCTGTGATTGACGTGTACGGACTGATCGGAACACCCGCTCTTTGGAAGGAACATGCTGCTCTTGTGTGGAGGGTCGGAACTTCCTACCTTTTTGAGACGGCTTTAAGCCCGGAGGTTGTGAAAGTCATGTACTCTCAAGGCACTTCTTACTTGGGCAACTTTCTAGCTCTGTGCGACAAAGGCAGGTCCTATGATGTTGTAATTCAACCTGAAAAGTGTTTTTTGTTTTTTTTTGGTGTGTGTGATTTACCTGGATATAGCCTGAATAGTCATTCCATCATTTCTTCCCAGATCACAATCCGGAAGTCGAGTCTATCCCTCTTCAGCTGGTTCCTGAGGAGAGGATCACATTTGGCATCAACCCAGCAGTTTCCACATTAACGACTGTTGTGCAGATCCGAGAGAAATACAATGAAGTTGACTGCAGACTGATTGCTAAAGAGGTTCGTTCAGCTGGAACGCTCTTTCAACGCTATTTGTGGATGTGTTTACGAGTCGTCTTGTCTATTTCCAGCTGGGGATAACTTCTCGAGACCAGTCCACTCCAGTGTTCCTGGCTCACAACATTAGTCAGCACTTAAGTGGGACAGCCCGCACAATCGGAGCAGCCCTGGTCGGACATTATGGTCAGTTTTATATGTGATTTATTTTACTGAAATATATCCTGTCTTTATATTGTCTAAACACATTGCCTTGGAGTTGGCTCTCTTGGTTGCTTTGTTGGGTCTGCTCCTGTTTCTGGCCATGCTCACCCCACCCCAACAGACGATGGCGTGAAACACTGTACAGGCCACCACAGTGTATATGTTTTTTTTTTGTTTGTTTGTTTTACTTTTGTAGCTGTATGTAGAAGTGGCTGGTTGCATCAGCTCTGCTCGTTTAAAGGCCTACTGAAATGAGATTTTCTTATTTAAACGGGGATAGAAGGTCCATTCTATTTGTCATGCTTGATCATTTCGCAATATTGCCATATTTTTGCTGAAAGGATTTAGTAAAGAACATCGACGATAAAGTTCGCAACTTTTGGTCGCTAATAAAAAAGCCTTGCCTGTACCGGAAGTAGCAGACGATGTGCGCGTAACGTCACCGGTTGTGGGGCTCTTCACATCCTCACATTGTTTATAATCATAGCCACCAGCAGCAAGTGCAATTCGGACAGAGAAAGCGACGAGTTCCACATTAATTTGAGATTCGTGGATGAGGAAAGTTAGAGTGAAGCACTAAAAAGAAAAGGCGACTGCAGTGTGAGCGATTCAGATGTTATTAGACACATTTACTAGGATAATTCTGGAAAATCCCTTATCTGCTTATTGTGTTAATAGTGTTTTAGTGAGATTATAAAGCCATACCTGAAAGTCGGACGGCTGCGGTGAACGCCAGTGTCTCTCAGATAAGCCAATGGAGGAGACAAGATCACAGCTACCTTTTTGACAGCTACAGGAGGAGGTCGCATTATCCACTCAAGTCTCCGGTAAGAGCCGACTTAATATCACAATTTCCCCATCCAAAAACTTGCTGGTTGACGTAGAGAAACATGTTCGCTTGACCACTCCGTGTTAAAGCTTCACAACAAACAAAGAAACACCGGCTGTGTTTCGGTGCTAAATGCAGCTGCAATCCACCGCTTTCCACCAACAGCATTCTTCTTTATAGTCTCCATTATTAATTGAACAAATTGCAAAAGATTCAGCAACACAGATGTCCAAATTACTGTGTAATTATGCGGTGAAAAGAGACGACTTTTAGCCGTGTGTGGTGCTGGGCTAAAATGTCTCCTCCAACCTATAACGTCACTAACACGCGTCATCATTCCGCAACGTTTTCAACAGGAAACTCTGCGGTAAATTTAGAATTGCAATTTAGCAAACTAAACGGGCCGTATTGGCATGTGTTGCAATGTTAATATTTCATCATTGATATATAAACTATCAGACTGCGTGGTCGGTAGTAGTGGGTTTCAGTAGTCCTTTAATGTATTTAATGTCCTTTGTGTTCTTTGATGTTTGATGTTTCCCTCTTACACACAAGCTTATGTGTGCTATGGCTATGAGGTTTTTTTCAAGTGGCCTCAGTCTGGACCCCCTCTCCAGGGGCCCAGGTTTAGACAGAATTTTTTTTCTACCCCGGACCCCAGCCTTTTACCTGTTTCTCACCTTTTTTGTAAATGGTAACTGGTAAATGGGTTGTACTTCTATAGTGCTTTTCTACCTTTTTTTTAAGGAACTCAAAGCGTTTTGACACTATTTCCACATTCACACACACATTCACACACTGATGGCGGGAGCAGCCATGCAAGGTACTAACCAGGGCCCATCAGGAGCAAGGGTGAAGTGTCTTGCTCAAGGACACAACAGATGTGACTAGGATGGTAGAAGGTGGGAATTGAACTAGTAACCCTCAGATTTCTGGCACGGCCACTCTAACAAATTCGCCACGCCGTCCCCATTGTTTTTTTGTAAGGGGCGCCGGAAGTTGGCGGACCCGTCAGCGGTCCTGTTCTGTCTCCCTGTAATATTTGTCGGCTCTTGAATGGTATTGTGCTGAAAATCTTAATTTCCCTTCGGGGATTAATAAAATATTTCTGATTCTGATTTTCCTTGTAGGTGTGCGCTCATTTATACCTCGAAGTACCGCTGATGGCTTCCTGTATGTTGGCGGGCCTGCAGTTGTTCTCAGTGTAATTGCAATGGCAGCGGATGACAGCTCCTTGTATGCAGCGGTCAAGGTTCTCCTCTCCGTACTGGAGACTAATTCTGCCATGCAGCAGGAAATGAAGCGCATCAATGGATACAAAGTATGTTCCAAATATTTAGTCATAAAAACTGAAAAAAAAAAAATCCATGAGGGGATTTAGTTATAGAGTTGTTCTCTTTGCAGGTGCTAGCTTTCTTGCTAAAAATGAAACGTCGACTCGTTAGCCACCGAGTTTTTCAACTGATTCTGTACCTTTCGAGTTCCATGGAGCTGAGCTGCGCTTCAGATTGTCTGCAGAATACTTCTGCTTTCCAGGCTCTTCTGTTGGATCTTGAGGTATAAAGCTCTGGGATAGTGGTCCTACATGGGCTCAAATGCAGTGTGGCAAAAAAGTATTTAGTCAGCCACCGATTGTGCAAGTTCTCCCACTTAAAATGATGACAGAGGTCTGTAATTTTCATCATAGGTACACTTCAACTGTGAGAGACAGAATGGGGGGAAAAAATCCAGGAATTCACATTGTAGGAATTTTAAAGAATTTATTTGTAAATTATGGTGGAAAATAATTATTTGGTCAACCATTCAAAGTTCTCACTGATGGAAGGAGGTTTTAGCTCAAAATCTCACGATACATGGCCCCATTCATTCTTTCCTTAACACGGATCAATCGTCCTGTCCCCTTAGCAGAAAAACAGCCCCAAAGCATGATGTTTCCACCCCCATGCTTCACAGTAGGTATGGTGTTCTTGGGATGCAACTCAGTATTCTTCTTCCTCCAAACACGACAAGTTGAGTTTATACCAAAATGGATACATGGATGATACAGCAGAGGATTGGGAGAATGTCATGTGGTCAGATGAAACCAAAATAGAACTTTTTGGTATAAACTCAACTCGTCGTGTTTGGAGGAAGAAGAATTCTGAGTTGCATCCCAAGAACACCAAACCTACTGTGAAGCATGGGGGTGGAAACATTATGCTTTGGGGCTTTTTTTCTGCTAAGGGGACAGGACGATTGAACCGTGTTAAGGAAAGAATGAATAGGGCCATGTATCGTGAGATTTTGAACCAAATACTTATTTTCCACTATAATTTACAAATAAATTCTTTAAAATTCCTACAATGTGAATTCCTGTTTTTTTTTTTTTTTCACATTCTGTCTCTCACAGTTGAAGTGTACCTGTGATGAAAATTACAGACCTCTGTCATCATTTTAAGTGGGAGAACTTGCACAATCGGTGGCTGACTAAATACTTTTTTGCCCCACTGTACATTGCCAATTCATTCAATTTGTTTGTTGTTTTTTTTTAGGTGTGGAAGAACACATCCGAAAATCTGGACCTCTCTGTTCTGAACCACTTTGCTGAGATCTTGAAGTCACCGAGGTAGTTCCCACACTCACTCGACCCTTTTTTAATCAAATTTTATTCTTACCTCACATGACAACATGTTATGCAACTTCTGGAGACTGAAATAAAGACGCTCTTGTTCAGGATTGACAGCAAGTCCTTATCGTCCGCCCTGTCAATATTTTCAGGAGCTCGTCATAGATATCAAGCTTGTGTGTCATGGGAAAGTACAACATGGAATCAATGACAGGATAGAGCCTGACTGGACAAGTGCCTGAACGGTTCTAAATAAACATCCTTGGCAATAACATATTGTGACAGATGTTCTCTCTGCTTCCTCAGCAACGACAGCAAGATTGCAGTGGTCATGCACAAACTGGGCCTGCTTCCAAGTTTGCTCTTTGAACTTTGCGACGCGTCTGTGACCTCTCGAAAGGTCAAGCTTGTTTCTTGTGTCATCACGTGCCTCCTGAAAACTCACTTCACTCCTCTGGATATAAGCAGGTACTATCTGATAATTTCACAGTTTTTTTTTTACAGGTAAACATAAGCTGGCCATCATTTCTTGTAGAGTTAAGCATGGACATTTCAGAGAAGGAAAATGTATTTCGAATTCTATGGTTAATAGGTCAGTGTATGTTTAAGTGTTATTTAATTTTCACTTCATGAATGTAGATGGAAATAACAAAAACTAATAGTTTATTTGAACTTCATTTAAGAAAAAAAAGAAAAACAAAACATTTTAATTTTTTGGTGTTGAAGTTAAACAACAACATCTATAAAACAGTTTGATTTTAATTTTATATTTCATAAGCACGGTGGCACGGGAGTTGTTAGTGCATGTGCCTCACAATACGAAGGTCCTGAGTAGTCCTGAGATCAATCCCGGGCTCAGGATCTTTCTGTGTGGAGTTTGCATGTTCTCCCCGTTACTGCGTGGGTTCCCTCCAGGTGCTCCGGCTTCCTCCCACCTCCGAGGGGTTAGTGCGTCTGCCCCACAATACGAAGTTCTTGCAGTCCTGGGTTCAAATCCAGGCTCAGGATCTTTCTGTGTGGAGTTTGCATGTTCTCCCCGTGACTGCGTGGGTTCCCTCCGGGTACTCCGGCTTCCTCCCACCTCCAAAGACATGCACCTGGGGATAGGTTGATTGGTAACACCAAATTGGCCCTAGTGTGTGAATGTGAGTGTGAATTAGAGATGCACGGATAGGCAATTATATCATCCGCAACCGCATCACTAAAGTCGTCATCTACCCGAACCAACATTTTAGCGGGGTGTATAAAATAGTCAGGAATTGTCATGGATACAAAGGATTCTGGGTATTTGTTGTGTTGCGTTTATATTGTGTTACTGGGAGGATGTCCTCCCGAAATGTGTTTGTCAATCTTGTTTGGTGTGGCTTCACAGCGTGGCGCATATTACTAAGAGTGTAAAAATTGTTTATATCATAACCATTAGTGTACTCTGTATCACCCAGTATGCCTTTCAGTCGTGTGCGTGTTGCTGCGGAAGCCACACACAACATGTTGCTGGACTGACAAGCAGATCGTTCATGCTGTAGAGGGCGACAAAGTCAATGATTTCATAGCACGCCCTAATACTTGTTATCTGGGTGACTGGCGGTAGTCATTCTAGAGAATATTAGCGTCTCCTATTGACTTCTTCGCTTTGTGACACGGGTCTTAAATGGCTCTTTGAATGGCAAAGGATACCGATCCCAGAACCATGTATATCAAATATTTCCGGATGATTCAACCGCCACCCGCCCGAATCTAATTAAAATCTCTTTTTTCGTCATGTCACCCGCGGTTTAACCGCGGACTCCGCGGATGAGACCGCAAACCGCGCATCTCTAGTGTGAATGTTGTCTGTCTATCTGTGTATGCCCTGTGATGAGGTGGTGACTTGTCCAGGGTGTACACCGCCTTCCGCCCTAATGCAGCTGAGATAGGCTCCAGCACTCCCCGCGTCACCAAAAAGGGACAAGATGTAGAAAATGGATGGATGGATAATAACATTTAAATCCTTGGAAACAGGTAAACAGACCAGGTTTTATTATTATTTATTATTTTCAAAGAAAAAGCGGGTATAACACGGTCCTGGTGTGACCGTTTCAAATGTATATACATTTTTTTTTAGATACGGCACAACAAAGTTTGACATTTACAGAAACCTATACACACAAATCACACAAAAGTTGAGGCAAAAAGGTTCAGGCACAATACTACGCTATAGTACAGTATTTTTTTTTATAGGCCAGTCCACAGTCCTGTCTTTAAATCGCTACTTCTGGTTCTGGTGACGGAACGTAAAAAAACATCCGTTTTGGTATGTTTCGCTGTTTCTGTGGGTATGTGTGTAGAGATTTCTGTAGATGTCAGTCATCGTCGTGCCGTGTCTAAAATAATTTCTGTGTGAGCCTTCTAATACATTTTAGTCAGAGTCACGCTCACAGGCAAACATGTACTGTAGTAATTAGATGGATTAGATTAGATAGTACTTTATTTATTCCGTCAGGAGAGTTCCTTCAGGAAAATTACAATTTTCAGTACAATCCCATTCAAGATCAAACAAACATTACAGGGAGACAGAACAGGATCGCTGACGGGTCTGCCGGCTTCCAGCGCCCCTTACAAAAAAGATGAGATACAGGTAAACAAGGGGGGGAATGGGAGAAAAAAATAGAAGATTAAAATAGAATAAAAAAATCGGTCTTACCCTGGGCCCTGGAGAGGGGGTGCAGACTGAGGCCAAGGGAAAAAAACAACTCATAGCCATAGTACACATCCCTCTTACATGTGTGTAAGAGGAAAACATCAAATAAAACAGAGGACATTAAAGACATAAAAGCAGCAGATACAACCAGACACTTCTACATACAGCTATGAATAAAAAGTAAAAGAAACATATCCACTGTGGTGGCCTATGCGGTGTTCCACGCCATCGTCCGCTGGGGTGGAGGGAGCATGGCCAGAGACAGGAGCAGACCCAACAAAGCAACCAAGACAGCCGACTCCACTCTCGGCCAGTGTCCAGTCCGCATGGATGAGCGATGATCCGTCCAAGGAGACTGAGGTGTCTGACAGCTGCTCACCCAGCCAAGACACCGCGAAGCCTCTCCGTCCCAGCGCTCAGTGCTAGCTCTGCAGTCCTGTCCCCTCATCCGCATCTCCTCCAGTCTCTCCAAACCGACTCCGGTGTGGCAGACAACCCAGCAGCTGGTCTCCATGGCCAAAAGGCTCCCGGGAGGCAGATCCAGAAGTCCACAAAAAAAGCACCACAGAGGTCACGAAAGTGCCACCCCTTGTCACACAGTCCCAAAGGGTACCGGACCAAAAGGCCCTAAAATATAATAACACATGAAAACAAGAGGGAAACACAAAAGGATGACACAAGAGCACAGAGCTCCTGCCTACAGCAGCCACTACAGCAGTGCCATCTTGGAAAAAAATATTAATTAATCAATGTTTACTTATATAGCCCTAAATTACTAGTGTCTCAAAGGGCTGCACAAACCACAACACAATCCACTACGACATCCTCGGTAGGCCCACATAAGGGCAAGGAAAACTCACACCCAGTGGGACGTCGGTGACAATAATGACTATGAAAACCTTGGAGAGGACGAAAGCAATGGACATCGAGCGGGTCTAACATGATACTGTGAAAGTTCAATCCATAATGGATCCAACACAGCCGCGAGAGTCCAGTCCAAAGCGGATCCAACACAGCAGCGAGAGTCCCGTTCACAGCGGAGCCAGCAGGAAAACATCCCAAGCGGAGGCGGATCAGCAGCGTAGAGATGTCCCAAGCCGATACACAGGCGAGCGGTCCATCCTGGGTCCCGACTCTGGACAGCCAGTACGTCATCCATGGCCACCGGATCGGACCGGACCCCCATCACTAGGGAGAGTGGGACATAGGAGAAAAAGAAAGAAACGGCAGATCAACTGGTCTAAAAAGGGAGTCTATTTAAAGGCTAGAGTATACAAATGAGTTTTAAGGTGAGACGTAAATGCTTCTACTGAGGTGGCATATCCCTGCTTTTACTTTGAAAATAAAACCTTGTGGTGTCTGCAAATTAAAAAACATTTGATATGTTTTACCGTTAATTTACTGAGGATTTTTATTTTTGCTATATGAAATATAAAATGAAAACCATACTATTTTTTTATTGCGATGTAGTTATTGCTCTTTAAAAAAAATATATATATTTTTTTTCTTTTTGGCATTTTGAAATTACATTTTTTTGTTTTGCAATTTCCATTGCATCCATCCATCCATCTTCTTCCGCTTATCCGAGGTCGGGTCGCGGGGGCAACAGCCTAAGCAGGGAAACCCAGACTTCCCTCTCCCCAGCCACTTCGTCTAGCTCTTCCCCGTGGCCTCCTACCGGTTGGATGTGCCCTAAAACCTCCCTAGGGAGGCGTTCGGGTGGCATCCTGACCAGATGCCCGAACCACCTCATCTGGCTCCTCTCGATGTGAAGGAGCAGTGGCTTTACTTTGAGTTCCTCCCGGATGACAGAGCTTCTCACCCTATCTCTAAGGGAGAGCCCCGCTACCCGGCGGAGGAAACTCATTTCGGCCGCTTGTACCCGTGATCTTATCCTTTCGGTCATGACCCAAAGCTCATGACCATAGGTGAGGATGGGAACGTAGATCGACCGGTAAATTGAGAGCTTTGCCTTCCGGCTCAGCTCCTTCTTCACCACAACGGATCGGTACAACGTCCGCATTACTGAAGACGCCGCACCGACCCGCCTGTCGATCTCACGATCCAGTCTTCCCCCACTCGTGAACAAGACTCCTAGGTACTTGAACTCCTCCACTTGGGGCAGGGTCTCCTCCCCAACCCGGAGATGGCATTCCACCCTTTTCCGGGCGAGAACCATGGACTCGGACTTGGAGGTGAAGCGACCGGAATGAGAATCAGCAATTTCCATTCATGAAACTAAAATTTAATGACCAAAACATACAGTTCTCGGACTTTAATACAATCACAAACACCTACGTAAGCAACATTTAAAAAAAAAATGGGTGTTATTTTTGCAAAGGCATACGGTGGGAGAGGGGTTAGTGCGTCTGCCTCACAATACGAAGGTCCTGCAGTCCTGGGTTCAAATCCAGGCTCGGGATCTTTCTGTGTGGAGTTTGCATGTTCTCCCCGTGAATGCGTGGGTTCCCTCCGGGTACTCCGGCTTCCTCCCACTTCCAAAGACATGCACCTGGGGATAGGTTGATTGGCAACACTAAATTGGCCCTAGTGTGTGAATGTGAGTGTGAATGTTGTCTGTCTATCTGTGTTGGCCCTGCGATGAGGTGGCGACTTGTCCAGGGTGTACCCCGCCTTCCGCCCGATTGTAGCTGAGATAGGCGCCAGTGCCCCTCGCGACCCCGAAAGGGAATAAGCGGTAGAAAATGGATGGATGGATAATTTCTGTATTCATCCAAACACTTTGCAATAGTATCTAATCGGTCTCCTTGTTCCAAGTAGCTTACTAAAGCATCAAAGATTAAGTAGTCTTGAGTGCTCTTATAACCTCTCAATTCAAACATCAAGGGCTTGATCTACTAACAGTTTACATGTATTAAAAACACGTGCAAACTTAATAGCGCACGCAAAGCTCATCTATAACTTTCTGCACTGAGGATTACGTCTCTTGAATGAGCAGAATAGAGAGTGCAATCCATTCAGCGCGTCTCTCTTCATGATTATACAAAATATATGCTGTTTTTTAGAATGACCATAATACTGTCGAGAGGAGATGCAAATATTATCATTTATTTGACACTCAGTGGCCTTGTGGTTAGACAGTATCCACCCTGAGATCGGTAGGTCGCGAGTCATACCAAAGACTATAAAAAATGAGACCCATTGCCTCAATGCTTGGGGCTCAGCATCAAGAGTTGGAATTGGGGGTTAAATCACCAAAAATGATTCCCGGGCGCGGCCACCGCTGCTGCCCACTGCTCCCCTCACCTCCCAGGGGGTGATCAAGGGTGATGGGTCAAATGCAGAGAGTAGTTTCGTGTGACAATCATTGGTACTTTAACTATAACTTAAATGTATCAATCTTAAAACTGTTTGTACACGCTGATCGTATTTTTAGCATGTTTGGAAGGTACGTTCAAACTGGCTGCTCAGCGATCTTTGTGCAGAGGGGATCGCTGCAATGACAGACGATAGAGAACAAATCAACATGTTGAGAAGAAACAAAGATATTAGACTATACATTTTATGATTTTAAACTGCTAGATAACATAATGGGCTGATTAAAACAAATTAATATGACCATTTTTTTTAATACAGTATATAAATGATAAATGTGTTGTACTTGTATAGCGCTTTTCTACCTTCAAGGTACTCAAAGCGCTTTGACACTACTTCCACATTTACCCATTCACACACACATTCACACACACTGATGGAGGGAGCTGCCATGCAAGGCGCTAACCAGCAGCCATCAGGAGCAAGGGTGAAGTGTCTTGCTAAGGACACAACGGACGTGGCGAGGTTGTTACTAGGTGGGGATTGAACCAGGGACCCTCGGGTTGCGCACGGCCACTCTCCCACTGCGCCACGCCGTCCCCATGAAAAAAAACTTCTGGTATTTTCTTGCTGCTGGATCATTCCAGACATAGCCTTACAACACTGTGGCGCCTTACAGCTTTGGCACACTAAAAATAGGAATTTTAGTCTAGATTGTGCTTCTATGTAGCCCTGAAAAGGTGGTACAGATTAAATTTGTGTGCTGCATGTTCCACAACATGGCAAAACACCACAGGTTGACCCATATGATGTCATGAATTAGGAGGGAAATGAGTCTCACAATACGAAGTTCCTGCAGTCCTGGTTGATATATTGATACTTTTATTAGTAGATTGCACAGTTCAGTACATATTCCGTACAATTGACCACTAAATGGTAACCCCCGAATAAGTTTTTCAACTTGTTTAAGTCGGGGTCCACGTTAATCAATTCATGGTACAAATATATACTATCAGCATAATACAGTCATCACACAAGTTAATCATCATAGTATGTACATTGAATTATTTACATTATTTACAATCCGGGGGGTGGGATGAGGAGCTTTGGTTGATATCAGTACTTCAATCATCAACAGAGAAATGTGGACATTGAAACAGTGTAGGTCTTATTTAGTAGGATATGTACAGCCAGCAGAGAACATTGTGAGTTCACATAGCATAAGAACAAGTATATACATTAGAAGTACATGTGAGTTGTTTATAATCCGGGGAGATGGGATGTGAATGGAGGAGGGTATTAGTAAAGTGTTGAAGTTGCCTGGAGGTGTAGTTTTAGAGCGGTTTTGAAGGAATATAGAGATGCACTTACTTTTATACCTGTTGGGAGTGCATTCCACATTGATGTGGCATAGAAAGAGAATGAGTTAAAACCTTTGTTAGATCGGAATCTGGGTTTAACGTGGTTTGTGGAGCTCCCCCTGGTGTTGTGGTTATGGCGGTCATTTACGTTAAGGAAGTAATTTGACATGTACTTCGGTATCAAGGAGGTGTAGTGGATTTTATAGACTAGGCTCAGTGCAAGTTGTTTTACTCTGTCCTCCACCCTGAGCCAGCCCACTTTGGAGAAGTGGGTTGGATTGAGGTGTGATCTGGGGTGGAGGTCTAAAAGTAACCGGATTAGTTTATTCTGGGATGTTTGGAGTCTAGATTTGAGGGTTTTGGAGGTGCTGGGGTACCAGGAGGTGCAAGCGTAATCGAAGAAGGGTTCAAATCCAGGCTCGGGATCTTTCTGTGTGGAGTTTGCATGTTCTCCCCGTGAATGCGTGGGTTCCTTCCGGGTATTCCGGCTTCCTCCCACCTCCAAAGACATGCACCTGGGGATAGGTTGATTGGCAACACTAAATGGTCCCTAGTGTGTGAATGTGAGTGTGAATGTTGTCTGTCTATCTGTGTTGGCCCTGCGATGAGGTGGCGACTTGTCCAGGGTGTACCCTGCCTTCCGCCCGATTGTAGCTGAGATAGGTGCCAGCGCCCCCCACGGCCCCGATAGGGAATAAGCGGTAGAAAAGGGATGGATGGATGGATGAGTCTCTCCATGGGCACAGCTGGTAGGACGCACAAAAACCTCATTCAAATAATGCTGTTTCACCACTTTTGCACTTGTTATTAATTGTACACACAGTCTTAGTAGATCACCCGCAACACGGCCCCTAATAGAACACACAATTTTATATCTTACCCATGCTATTTAGTGCATGTTAATTGGGGTCTTAGTAGATCAGGCCCCATATGTCTCTTATTGGGTGAAAAAGAACAACAAACTTTGGAAATAGTTGGTGGTTGATGGTAGTACGAATCGTGCTGATATGTTGAGGTACCACTGTAAATGACTTTAATGATAAATTCCCAAACCTAATCGCCCTGTGACTGACTGGTTGTTGTTCTACTCCAGGCAAGCTGTGGCTACAAATGTAGCTTACCAACGCCATTGTGTGAATGTAAACTAAATGAATGATAATATGTCACTATAAAGCTTTGAGTGTCTCCAAAGGCACTATATACAGTGGGGCAAAAAAGTATTTAGTCAGCCAGCGATTGTGCAAGTTCTCCCACTTAAAATGATGACAGAGGTCTGTGATTTTCATCATAGGTACACTTCAACTGTGAGAGACAGAATGTGAAAAGAAAATCCAGGAATTCACATTGTAGGAATTTTAAAGAATTTATTTGTAAATTATGGTGGAAAATAAGTATTTGGTCAACCATTCAAAGCTCTCACTGATGGAAGGAGGTTTTGGCTCAAAATCTCACGATACATGGCCCCATTCATTCTTTCCTTAACACGGATCAATTGTCCTGTCTTCTTAGTAGAAAAACAGCCCCAAAGCATGATGTTTCCACCCCCATGCTTCACAGTAGGTATGGTGTTCTTGGGATGCAACTCAGAATTCTTCTTCCTCCAAACACGACGAGTTGAGTTTATACCAAAATGGATACATGGATGATACAGCAGAGGATTGGGAGAATGTCATGTGGTCAGATGAAACCAAAATAGAACTTTTCGGTATAAACTCAACTCGTCGTGTTTGGATTAAGTTGCATCCCAAGAACACCATTCCTACTGTGAAGCATGGGGGTGGAAACATCATGCTTTGGGGCTGTTTTTCTGCTAAGGGGACAGGACGATTGATCCGTGTTAAGGAAAGAATGAATGGGGCCATGCATGTATCGTGAGAGTTTGAACCAAAACAGCTTTGAATGGTTGACCAAATACTTATTTTCCACCATAATTTACAAATAAATTCCTAAAAATTCCTACAATGTGAATTCCTGGATTTTTTTTTCACATTCTGTCTCTCACAGTTGAAGTGTACCTCTGATGAAAATTACAGACCTCTGTCATCATTTTAAGTGGGAGAACTTGCACAATCGGTGGCTGACTAAATACTTTTTTGCCCCACTGTAAATCCAATCGGTTATTATTATTAGAAAATGAATGGCTATAAATATTGTTTTTTTCTATTTTGTCAGAATTGGTCTGTTTTTGGTCTACACACTCCCTCCTCTACGTAACACCACTGAAAGCCATGGCATGTCTGACAGTGACGTTTCCCAAGAAACAAAAGGTAGACAAGATTGCATCTCTGAATTATTTCCCCCCAAGTGGCACCTTTTTACTTGTAATAACCCGCACCTGTCATCTATGCTTTCTTAGCTGAAAGTTCTTATCCCGCCAGCCTCATCTTGATCCGCAACCAGCTGTTGCTTGTTCTTTGTGACGTCCTTGCCTCCGACAGCCCTTTGATCAAAGAGTGGGTTACATGTGTTTGCTTGCTTTGCCTAAACCAAAAATCTATTTTGAAAGAAACTGTTTTCCATGATGTAATGGAAGCATTGTTAACTACAGCTGTCATGTTGTTATCCTCCTCCAGTCAGCAGAATGCTGTCTTTAATGTCCTGGGCAGCGATTGGTTCCTGCTCTTCCTGAAGCCGCACCTTCATTCTTCTACTTTGAAACTGGGACTTGTCCTGCTCACACACTTCCTGTCCAGTGCCACACAACTCAGCAGCTTCAGGGAGGCCGTGGTCCCCGGAAGCCTCATAAATGGCACAGAGGAGCCTTTTTCCATCATGGGTACACATAAGTTTATCAATGACTCCCAGCTGGAGTTCTGTGTTTAGACTGGCAATGTGCAGGAAACTGCTGGTAAATTTACAGAAAAAAACGGAAGTTATTTAATTTGGAGATTTCTTTTTTGAACAATGTTTAAAATTAAATACTGTGGGGCAAAAAAGTATTTAGTCAGCCACCGATTGTGCAAGTTCTCCCACTTAAAATGATGACAGAGGTCTGTAATTTTCATCATAGGTACACTTCAACTGTGAGAGACAGAATGTGAAAAAACAATCCAGGAATTCACATTGTAGGAATTTTAAAGAATTTATTTGTAAATTATGGTGGAAAATAAGTATTTGGTCAACCATTCAAAGCTCTCACTGATGGAAGGAGGTTTTGGCTCAAAATCTCACGATACATGGCCCCATTCATTCTTTCCTTAACACGGATCAATCGTCCTGTCCCCTTAGCAGAAAAAGCATGATGTTTCCACCCCCATGCTTCACAGTAGGTGTGGTGTTCTTGGGATGCAATTCAGTATTCTTCTTCCTCCAAACACGACGAGTTGAGTTTATACCAAAATGGATACATGGATGATACAGCAGAGGATTGGGAGAATGTCATGTGGTCAGATGAAACCAAAATAGAACTTTTTGGTATAAACTCAACTTGTCGTGTTTGGAGGAAGAAGAATACTGAGTTGCATCCCAAGAACACCACACCTACTGTGAAGCATGGGGGTGGAAACATCATGCTTTGGGGCTGTTTTTCTGCTAAGGGGACAGGACGATTAATCCGTGTTAAGGAAAGAATGAATGGGGCCATGTATCGGGAGATTTTGAGCCAAAAACTTCTTCCATCAGTGAGAACTTTGAATGGTTGACCAAATACTTATTTTCCACCATAATTTACAAAAAAATTGTTTAAAATTCCTACATTGTGATTTTTTTTTCACATTCTGTCTCTCACAGTTGAAGTGTACCTATGATGAAAATTACAGACCTCTGTCATCATTTTAAGTGGAATCCAGGAATTCACATTATAGGAATTTTAAAGAATTTATTTGTAAATTATGGTGGAAAATAAGTATTTGGTCAACCATTCAAAGCTCTCACTGATGGAAGGAGTTTTTGGCTCAAAATATCACGATACATGGCCCCATTCATTCTTTCCTTAACACGGATCAATCGTCCTGTCCCCCTTAGCAGAAAAACAGCCCCAAAGCATGATGTTTCCACCCCCATGCTTCACAGTAGGAATGGTGTTCTTGGGATGCAACTCAGTATTCTTCTTCTTCCAAACACGACGAGTTGAGTTTATACCAAAATGGATACATGGATGATACAGCAGAGGATTGGGAGAATGTCATGTGGTCAGATGAAACCAAAATAGAACTTTTTAGTATAGACTCAACTAGGGATGCACCGAAATGAAAATTTGTGGCCGAAGCCGAAACCGAATAAAATTTGAGCGCTTGGCCGAAGGCCGAATACCAAATACCGAATAATAAATGCAGTTTTTCCACAACTTTTTTATATTGCATAAATAGCCTAGAATAAATGTTTAGACATGTTTTTCAAATACAGTACATTTTTATTGAATATTGACATTTTTTAATATTCCAGTAGCCTTTGCTTTTCAAAATTTATATTAGGCCTTCAAACAAAACATGCATTCCAAAAAAAATAAAGTGCATTAAAGTGGATAAACCCACAACAAATGAATTATTGTCCTTTTAGCAAAAGTCTGCTTAGCCACAGTAGATAGGCTAATAATGTAAACAGAAGGCTCAAGTAAATCTCAATTAAGTGTGTGCTTGTAACCTCATACACTTATACAGGTAGCTTACACAACAGGCTAATAATGTAAACAGAGGCCCCACTAAATCTCAATAAGTGTGTGCTTGTAACCTCATACACTTATACAGGTACACAACATACAGAACAGATTTGTCAATAACAGTACTTCAGCTTCAGAATAAAAAGAAGGAAACTAACTATGTATAAAACAATTTAAATTTAACACTGCACGTTGGTTGATTGCGTCACCGCGTCAAAAAATTGCGTCTTTGCGTCACACGCCACTATTCGGCCTTGCTTTTATTAACTCATTCCACCGAAGGGCGAATGTGGCTTTTTTTGCCATATGCGGCCGAATATATTCGGTTACCGATTAATCGGTGCATCCCTAGACTCAACTAAGGGATAAGGATGATTGCTCCGTGTTAAGGAAAGAATGAATGGGGCCATGTATCGTGAGATTTTGAGCCAAAACCTCCTTCCATCAGTGAGAGCTTTGAATGGTTGACCAAATACTTATTTTCCACCATAATTTACAAATATATATTTTTTAATTCCTACGATGTGAATTCCTAGATTTTTTTTTTCACATTCTGTCTCTCACAGTTGAAGTGTACCTATGATGAAAATTACAGACCTCTGTCATCATTTTAAGTGGGAGAACTTGCACAATCGGTGGCTGACTAAATACTTTTTTGCCTCGCTGTAGTTTACATTTGAGTTTAATCCAAATCTATCTGTAAATATTTGTGACTTATTCTCCCATAAACTACAGTGAACATCAAGGAACCAATGGTACATTATACAAAATAGAAATGTTGCAACCTTAGCAATGCCCAACTTTTCCCACTAGATGACGCTGTTTCTCTTTCCTTCTCATATTATTACTTGACATTTTTTTAGAGTGCTTTGACTCAAAGATTATCAAATGTGTGCTCTTTTTGAATTATTTCTGTAGTGTTTAACGGAATTCTCAGCTATGTATCAGGCCAACATGTGAACCTAAGGAATCTCAAACTTGATTTCAGTGAGAGACAGTTTTCAGTTAGGGCTGAACAATATTTCAATCAATCAATCAATGTTTACTTATATAGCCCTAAATCACTAGTGTCTCAAAGGGCTGCACAAACCACTACGACATCCTCGGTAGGCCCACATAAGGGCAAGGAAAACTCACACCCAGTGGGACGTTGGTGACAATAATGACTATGAGAACCTTGGAGAGGAGGAAAGCAATGGATGTCACTATAATACTACAGCAGTGTTTTTCAACCTTTTTTGAGCCGAGGCACAGCACCAGCAGAAATTATTTAAAATTGAAACTCACTTAACAGTAAAATGTGCTTGTCGCAATTGTTGGATATGAGCTTAAAGCATAAGCAAGCATGCATCACTATAGCTCTTGTCTCAAAATAGGTGTACTGTCACCACCTGTCAGATCACATCATGACTTATTTTCACTTTTTTGCTGTTTTCCTGTGTATAGTGTTTTACTTCTTGTCTTGCAGTCTTATTTTGGTGGCTTTTTCTCTTTTTTTGTTGTATTTCACTGTAGCAGTTTCATGTTTTCCTTTAAGCGATATTCCTCGCATCTACTTTGTTTTAGCAATCAAGAATATTTCAGTTGTTTTCATCTTTGTTTGTGGGGACATTGTTGATAGTCATGTCATGTTCCGTTGTACATTGTGGACGCCGTCTTTGCTCCACAGTAAGTATTTGCTGTCGTCCAGCATTCTGTTTTTGTTTACTTTTGTTACATGTTCAACTTTAGTTTGGTTCTGCATAGCCTTCCCTAAGCTTCAATGCCTTTTCTTAGGGGCACCCACCTGTTGTTTATTTTTGGTTTAAGCATTAGAAACCTTTTTACCTGCACCCTGCCTCCCGCTGTTTCCGACATCTACAAATCAAATAGCTAACGGCTGCTACCTACTGATATGGAAGAGCTCTAGACAGCACAGACACCCAACAACAACACATCATTTGCAGACTATAGTTACTGGTTTGCAAAAAATATTTTTTACCCAAATAGGTGAAATCAGACAATCTCCCACGGCACACCAGACTGTATCTCACGGCACACTGGTTGAAAAACGTACTACACAATAGTCTACGCATTTTATTATTGTATACATTTTTCACGTACACTGTAATCTAAAAAAAAATAATCTGGCATCTTCAGTAAAAAACTGCTACTTCTGTTGCCATAATTTTACAGTAAAAACATTTTTACATTTTTTTTTTTTCACCACACAATCTATTGTCATTCTTATAGTGTTCAATTTAATGTTTGATCAAGTCAAGTAGATGTTTCAGTATTTATTATAGAAAATGGATGGATTATATGTTAATTGCATTGGCCCTGCAATGAGGTGGCGACTTGTCCAGGGTGTACCCTGCCTTCCGCCCGATTGTAGCTGAGATAGGCGCCAGCGCCCCCCGCGACCCCGAAAGGGAATAAGCGGTAGAAATGGATGGATGGATGGATGCATTTTATGGATTCTCCATCCATCAATCAATTTTCTACCACTTGTCCCTCTCGGGTATGATGATATATTTGTTGCAATATTAGCTCCTATTAAGGTTAACCATGTATGTAACTGGGCCCTGCGATGAGGTGGCGACATGTCCAGGGTGTACGCTGCCTTCCGCCCGATTGTAGCTGAGATAGGAACCAGAGCCCCCCGGAACCCCAAAGGGAATAAGCGGTAGTAAATGGATGGATAGATGTATGCAACTGCATGCAGTACATGTATTTCCATCCATCCATCCATTTTCTACTGCTTGTCCCTTTTGGCGTCGCGGGGGGCGCTGGTGCCTATCTCAGCTACAATCGGGCGGAAGGCAGGGTACACCCTGGACAAGTCGCCACCTCATCGCAGGGCCAACACAGATAGACAGACAACATTCACACTCACATTCACACACTAGGGCCAATTTAGTGTTGCCAATCAACCTATCCCCAGGTGCATGTCTTTGGAAGTGGGAGGAAGCCGGAGTACCCGGAGGGAACCCACGCATTCACGGGGAGAACATGCAAACTCCACACAGAAAGATTCCGAGCCCGGGATTGAACCCAAGACTACTCAGAACCTTTGTGTTGTGAGGCAGATGCACTAACCCCTCTTACACCGTAGAATGAATACTGACACACATCATTTCTAGACTTTCGTGGGCCGAATTAAATGATGTGGCGGGTTAGATGTGGCCTGGAGTTCGACCCCGGTGCCCTAAACTAACTTTCCCTCTCTTATTTTTCATCTTTCCACTTCTAGACAATCTTCGGGCTCACTCTTGGTCGTATGAATGCTCCAGTGCTGCGTGCCCTGGCTTTGAAGTTCTCCAAGGTCTTCTGCTCAGACACTGTCAGCTCCCTCAGGTCTACGAAGCTTTGGCTGCCCTGCTGCTGGGCAGGAAGATCAGCCATTGTCCTGACAAAGAGGTAGCTATTTTGCAAGTCCTAAATGAATAATATGTATATTTGATTATATGCTTGTAATCCTGTCACTCATAATCTGCAGGTGAGCTTGGATGATTTTTTCCAGTCCTTGATTGACAGCCAAGCAGACACTCCTGGCCTGCAACTCTGTGTGGAGGCTGCAACAATACTACTGGAACTGGTCAAAGTCATCATCACGGAAGTAAAAACTACAAAAGTTCTCCACTATTTCTTAACTTTCATGAACATTTTAACTTAAATTGATCACAACCCTCTTTTCTTTGACAAAGCAGAGGCCAGGCGCTGGTGCATCATGGGAGGTGAAGCTCCCTGAAAGTGTGATGCAGTTCTTTTGTCTACTGCGTAACCTTCGACCCCGAGACCCACTGTGGGCATCTACAGAGTTCCTTCATGCACTCGCTGCTGTCGTGTTCTCCTGGCACAGTGCAGAGGTTAGTGTGTTTATTTTAGTCAGATCCCTCCTATGTCTTGTGTTTATTTTGCTGGTTGTGACCTTTCAAGGGCCAGCGTCAGCCTTGCAGAATGAAGGATAATGAGGATGCACTCAAGAGACAGTCAGCAAGGAAGCCAGTATACGTCTTCATGCGTGTTCTCCTGAAGGACAGCCTTTTTAATCTGTGTGGCAATAGCAACACACATCCTCTTTTGGTACTAGTTGAGGTAAATATCCGCTCATGACATATGCCATTTCTTTTAAGTTCACTCCTAAATGTCCATATGTACAGTGGGGCAAAAAAGTATTTAGTCAGCCATCGATTGTGCAAGTTCTCCCACTTAAAATGATGACAGAGGTCTATAATTTTCATCATAGGTACACTTCAACTGTGAGAGACAGAATGTGAAAAAAAAATCGAGGAATTCCCATTGTAGGAATTTTAAAGAATTTATTTGTAAATTATGGTGGAAAGTAAGTATTTGGTCAACCATTCAAAGCTCTCACTGATGGAAGGAGGTTTCGGCTCAAAATCTCACGATACATGGCCCCATTCATTCTTTCCTTAACACGGATCCATCGTCCTGTCCCCTTAGCAGAAAAACAGCCCCAAAGCATGATGTTTCCACCCCCATGCTTCACAGTAGGTGTGGTGTTCTTGGGCTGCAACTCAGTATTCTTCTTCCTCCAAACACGACGAGTTGAGCTTGTACCAAAAAGTTCTATTTTGGTTTCATCTGACCACATGACATTCTCCCAATCCTCTGCTGTATCATCCATGTATCCATTTGGTATAAACTCAACTCGTCGTGTTTGGAGGAAGAAGAATACTGAGTTGCATCCCAAGAACACCAGACCTACTGTGAAGCATGGGGGTGGAAACATCATGCTTTTTCTGCTAAGGGGACAGGACGGTTGATCGGTGTTAAAGAAAGAATGAATGTGGCCATGTATCGTCAGATTTTGAGCCAAAACCTCCTTCCATCAGTGAGAACTTTGAATGGTTGACCAAATACTTATTTTCCACCATAATTTACAAATAAATTCTTTAAAATTCCTACAATGTGAATTATTGGGATTTTTTTTTCTCATTCTGTCTCTCACAGTTGAAGTGTACCTATGATGAAAATTACAGACCTCTGTCATCATTTTAAGTGAAGTGAAGTGAAGTGTATTTATTTAGCGCTTTTCTCAAGTGACTCAAAGCGCTTTACATAGTGAAACCCAATATGTAAGTTACATTTAAACCAGTGTGGGTGGCACTGGGAGCTCGTGGGTAAAGTGTCTTGCCCAAGGACACAACGGCAGTGACTAGGATGGTGGGGGCGGGAATCGAACCTGCAACCCTCAAGTTGCTGGCAAGGCCGCTCCACCAACCGAGCTATGCCGCCCCACAAGTTGCTGGCAAGGCCGCTCCACCAACCGAGCTATGCCGCCCCACAAGTGGGAGAACTTGCACAATCGGTGGCTGACTAAATACTTTTTTTTTCCCCACTGTATGTCTGCACTTTCGCCACATGCTGCAAGACTATTACTGATCCAGAAGGTGCCACTCTTTGCTTACTTACGGAATACATAAAGAAGAGCAATGGCAGTAATTAAGTAAATCCGAGAAAGGAAAAAAAAAACAAAAGCGAAATGGCAGCGTGGAGTATTTTGCAATTCCATGTTGCAGGACGATCGAAAATGTAATAATCCTCATAAATATTATAGTTCTGTCCAGATGCGGCAGCGCTGAAACAGAGGCAGAGTTTCCAGACTGAGCTGCTGGAGTTCGTTATGGACACCATCCAAATGCTCAGCAATGATAAAGACAACATCACTCAGAACTTCTCACAAGGTATATCACATATATTAAATGCATGTATAAACATGAAAAAAACGTTTTTGGTTTTTTTAGGCTCCATAGCGCAGAACTCTACAGGCCAGATTTGCACATTGATGGGGAATGTGGTGCTCTTCAGTAAGGTTCTGGTTCAAACACTTTACAATGGAACATTCCTGGGGGCCTCTGAGAGTTTGCTCAACTTCCTCGCAGATCAGATTGTTGTGGTGAGATGAGCACAACACACCCATGCTTGCGCTTTTTACGTAAACACTCCGCCGTAAACCGACCATGTCATGCTGCGGCCATTCATGCTAAAAGCAAGGGCGTGAAGCGGGAACATAAATGTGCATTGCTTGTGAATCCTTTAATTGGGAAGAGTAACGTTCCTCTAATACAGGGGTGTCAAACTCGTTTTAGATCGAGGGCCACATGGAGAAAAATCTACTCCCAAGTGGGCCGGACTGGTAAAATCACGGCACGATAACTTAAAAACAAAGACAACTTCAGATTGTTTTCTTCGTTTAAAAATAGAACAAAGACATTCTGTAAATGTACAAATAATAATGTTGTTGGGGTTTTTTTTACACTTACTTGTTGCGGTTAGTAGTATTGATTGATTGATTGATTGATTGAAACTTTTATTAGTAGATTGCACAGTACACTACATAATCCGTGCAATTGACCACTAAATGGTAACACCCAAATAAGTTTCTCAACTTGTTTAGGTCGGGGTCCACATTAATCAAGTCATGGTTTTCTATCTTTAGTTGTAGTTATTTATACTTTCTGAATAAATTACGTGATAATGTTCATCAGTTAACTCATTTGAGTTCTTTTTCAATCTATCAAGATAAAAAATGTATATCAAAACTAGAGGTGGGTAGAGTAGCCAGAAATTGTACTCAAGTAAGAGTACTGTTACTTTAGAGATTTATTACTCAAGTAAAAGTAAGGAGTAGTCATCCAAATATTTACTTGAGTAAAAGTAAAAAGTATTTTGTGAAAAAACTACTCAATTACTGAGTAACTGATGAGTAACCTGTTTGTTTAATAATTACGGCAACAGATAATGCACAAAAACATAAAAATAGCAATGAGCAAATTCATAGCCAGGAATATCTCTTAAGCAACTAAAACAATAATATATATTAAATAATAATACATTAAAATAAAAAAAATCAGGCAAATTGAGCCACAATAACTTAACAGCACCATAGGCTCAGTAGGCATTTATTGATTGATTGATTGATTGATTGATTGAAACTTGTATTAGTGGATTGCACAGTACAGTACATATTCCCTACAATTGACCACTAAATGGTAACACCCCAATAAGTTTTTCAACCTTAATCAATTACTTAATAAATGACCAAGTTGAGGTGATCTACCTCATATATACATACACACACATATCATATATATATATATATATATATACAGTATATAATTCATAGTTTTTTATTTTGCCGTTTTTGTTGACATGTTAAAGGTGTTTTAATGAATATACATGCATGTTTAACACATAGATTCCTATCTTTCATGAAGACAAGAATATAAGTTGGTGTATTACCTGATTCTGATGACTTGTATTGATTGGAATCAGACAATATTGCTGATAATGTCCACATTTTCAAATGGAGGAGAAAAAAAGTTCCTCTTTTCTGTCTAATACCACATGAAAGTCGTTGGTTTTTGGCATCTTATTTGTCCAGCTTCCATATTCGTTTTTATACACTTTACAAGAAATACATTGGCGGCAAACTCCGCAGCTTGCTAGCTTGTTTGCGCTGGCTTGCGGAGACTCTTATTTTGTTAGCGCAGGCGCGATGAGCGGCGCTTTTATTGTGAAGACAGGAACTGTGCGATCAGTCTTTAGGCTTTTGACGGGAAGTACGGTTGAAATAAAAAGTGTCTTTTTTCCTTTACACTTTTGATTGATTGATTGAAACTTTTATTAGTATATTGCACAGTACAGTACATATTCTGCACAATTGACCACTAAATGGTAACACCCCAATAAGTTTTTCAACTTTTTTAGGTCGGATTCGACGTGTGACGGTCACGTGACCGCCTGGTTTTGTTTGATTGGTTCAACGTCACCAGCGACTGCATTTGATTGGTGAAACGCAGGCATGCGTAGTTCCTACTTTGAATGCGTGTCTGACAAAATCAAAACAAACAAAACATGCATTAACAGATCGATAAAAAAAAAGTAGCGAGTAACGAGCTGATTGTAGATAAATGGAGCGGAGTAAAAGTAGCGTTTCTTCTTTATAAATATACTCAAGTAAAAGTAAAAGTATGTTGCATAAAAACTACTCTTAGAAGTACAATTTATCCCAAAAGTTACTCAAGTAGATGTAACGGAGTAAATGTAGCGCGTTACTACCCACCTCTGATCAAAACCAAATAAAATGATGTTATTTATGTAGTTTGCTCATTTTCCTTGACGGGTCCACTAACATTAGTGGTTTATTTTTTTTTAGCATCATCCACAAAGATACAAAGAATTGCTATTGTGACATCTAGTGGACACATTTAGAAAAGCAGTTTCTTTCATTCACAATTTTCGGCTCGATTTTATACTTAGAAAACTCATCCCGCGGGCCGGTTAAAACCTGTTGGTGGGCCTGATCCGGCTCGCGAGCCGCACGTTTGACACCCCTGCTCTAATAGTTCTGACTTACAGTATTTCTCAATTCTCTACTTTTAGGCACTTGAAAGAGGCCAAAACAATAAGGAGAAGACTGTATCAGCTCTCTACTCCTGCACCAATAAAGTACTGCTTTACTTCCTGTCTCAACCCCGACATTCCCAAGCCGAGGTGGAAAGCATCATCAGGACTTTCCAAACCATCAATGATCGCTGGGATGTTCTCATGGCGACGTACAATTCCAACGTGAACTTCATCACATGCCTTCTTCACTGTCTCTTATTGATTGGATCTGGCAGGTAAAAACATACCGTACATAATGTAATTATAACCAGAGTGTTTATTTTTTGACACTGTAACAATATACCAGAATTTTTACAGCATTTGACAGTATTTGTTTTTAACAGTAAAATAAGGAATCAAAATGTACTGTAACATTATAACAAATGTCTTTAAAAAAATTTTCACAGCAATTAACTTTTATTTCACCTTAAAATACTCTGTAGTATCACAACATATTACTGTAATTTCAAACGGATTTGACATTTTAGGGCAGTGGTTCTCAACCTTTATTTCAGTGATGTACCCCCTGTGAACATGTTTTTAATTCAAATACCTCCTAATCAGAGCAAAGCATTTTTGGATGAAAAAAAGAGATAAAGAAGTAAAATAAAGCACTATGTCATCACTCTCTGATTTATTAAATTGTATAACAGTGCAAAATATTGCTAATTTTTAGTGGTCTTTCTTGAACTATATGGAACAAAATGTATAAAAATAACTAAAAACATGTTGAAAAATAAACAAGTGGTTCAATTA
This sequence comes from Nerophis ophidion, assembly GCF_033978795.1. Lineage (NCBI taxonomy): Eukaryota > Metazoa > Chordata > Actinopteri > Syngnathiformes > Syngnathidae > Nerophis > Nerophis ophidion. The sequence continues at coordinate 10,660,447 of NC_084619.1, forward strand.
TAAATAAAGATTTCTACACATAGAAGTAATCATCAACTTAAAGTGCCCTCTTTGAAGATTGTAAAAGACATCCATCTGGATTCATGAACTTAATTCTAAACATTTCTTCACAAAAAAAAGAAATCTTTAACATCAATATTTATGGAACATGTACACAAAAAATCTAGCTGTCAACACTGAATATTGCACTGTTGTATTTTTTTTCACAGTCTATGAACTTACATTCATATTCTGTTGAGTATCCATCCATCCATCCATCCATCCATCATCTTCCGCTTATCCGAGGTCGGGTCGCGGGGGCAACAGCCTAAGCAGGGAAACCCAGACTTCCCTCTCCCCAGCCACTTTGTCTAGCTCTTCCCGGGGGATCCCGAGGCGTTCCCAGGCCAGCCGGGAGACATAGTCTTCCCAACGTGTCCTGGGTCTTCCCCGTGGCCTCCTACCGGTTGGACGTGCCCTAAACACCTCCCTAGGGAGGCGTTCGGGTGGCATCCTGACCAGATGCCTGAACCACCTCATCTGGCTCCTCTGGATGTGGAGGAGCAGCGGCTTTACTTTGAGTTCCTCCCGGATGGCAGAGCCTCTCACCCTATCTCTAAGGGAGAGACCCGCCACACGGCGGAGGAAACTCATTTCGGCCGCTTGTACCCGTGATCTTATCCTTTCGGTCATGACCCAAAGCTCATGACCATAGGTGAGGATGGGAACGTAGATCGACCGGTAAATTGAGAGCTTTGCCTTCCGGCTCAGCTCCTTCTTCACCACAACGGATCGGTACAACGTCCGCATTACTGAAGACGCCACACCGATCCGCCTGTCGATCTCACGATCCACTCTTCCCCCACTCGTGAACAAGACTCCTAGCTACTTGAACTCCTCCACTTGTGGCAGGGTCTCCTCCCCAACCCGGAGATGGCATTCCACTATTATTCAATAAATATATTTATAAAGGATTTTTGAATTGTTGCTATTTTTAGAATATTTTTTTAAAATCTCACATACCCCTTGGCATACCTTCAAGTACCCCCAGGGGTACACGTACCCCCATTTGAGAACCACTGTTTTAGGGGGTTCCGTAGACTACGTTGCACACTGTTGTACAGTGGGTGCCAGTATATTGTTAAAACGAGAGGGGTAGTTAGCAATAAAATAACAATTGTGAAGTCGCAGCATATTGTGGTAATTTTGTTTTAATTAACTATTAAGTTACAACTGTGAAGTTAGATAATTTAGTTGTAACATTATTATTAGTAGCAAAATCACCTCCTTGCAGTCACAGTAAATTGCTATAAAGATATTTCACAGTAAATGACTGTAAATGTTGCTGTTATTATCCAGTACTTTGCTGTGAATTTACAATGAAATAGTTTTACGAGACTGCAACGATGGTAGTCCAACCATAACTGGAGAGAGGTCGTCATTTGGAGTGCATAAAAAAGTAAAATGTAACTTTCTTTTCCCTCAATGTCCTTTATTACCAAGTTAATTGCACCACACGGCAGCAACAGAACCAATGTTGTAATGGTAGTAAAGGTGCAAAAAGTTCAGTCAGCATTGATACAGCTAATGAGTAAATGGGAAACAAAACGTGCAGATTTCACACCAACAGCTGAGAAACATTTTAAAGTGAATGCAAATGTAGTCAAAGCGGCTGGATGTTCAGTTTAAAAATGTAAATAAAAATGCTGCTGAATGTTGACCACTGGTTAAAAATAAATAAAAAAAAGTGATGGTATAAATGCAGATGCTTTACTGCCATATTTTAGAATTATTTTTTAAAAAATACAGGCACATATGTTAATACAGAATGTTCTTTTTTTACCTGGCACAAATTCGAGACCTCATCGGTCAATCAATCATCAATCAATGTTTACTTATATAGCCCTAAATCACTAGTGTCTCAAAGGGCTGCACAAACCACTACGACATCCTCGGTAGGCCCACATAAGGGCAAGGAAAACTCACACCCAGTGGGACGTCGGTGACAATGATGACTATGAGAACCTTGGAGAGGAGGAAAGCAATGGATGTCGAGCGGGTCTAACATGATACTGTGAAAGTTCAATCCATAATGGATCCAACACAGTCGCGAGAGTCCAGTCCAAAGCGGATCCAACACAGCAGCGAGAGTCCCGTTCACAGCGGAGCCAGCAGGAAACCATCCCAAGCGGAGGCGGAACAGCAGCGCAGAGATGTCCCCAGCCGATACACAGGCGAGCAGTACATGGCCACCGGATCGGACCGGACCCCCTCCACAAGCGAGAGTAGGACAGAGGAGAAAAAGAAAAGAAACGGCAGATCAACTGGTCTAAAAAGGGAGTCTATTTAAAGGCTAGAGTACACAAATGAGTTTTAAGGTGAGACTTAAATGCTTCTACTGAGGTAGCATCTCGAACTGTTACCGGGAGGGCATTCCAGAGTACTGGAGCCCGAACGGAAAACGCTCTATAGCCCGCAGACTTTTTTGGGGCTTTGGGAATCACTAATAAGCCGGAGTCCTTTGAACGCAGATTTCTTGCCGGGACATATGGTACAATACAATCGGCAAGATAGGATGGTAATTTTCCTTTTGTCAAGCAGGCATCCAGCAATTAACAAAGACTTTGTTTGATTAGAGAGGTTGACTGAAGCATTTATGGAAATTGCACTGCCGTAACTACATTTAATATATATGTATATATATTTCTTTTTTTTCAACTGTGAAGCTTCCCTGAAGGATTTTGGGGTGCACAAAAAGCAAAGTTTTCAGCCCGCCCATTACCTGCCAAAGCCCAACACGAAGCAGGCGTTGACGCAGATATTTCCACAGGTATGTAAACCATGTGAACCTTTTTTTATTTACATTCGCCATCAGTTTGTGATCGTGTGTGTGAATCGGTGAATGTATGCGACGTGAAACGTCGAGCACTTTGGGTTTCGTGCAGGTATAGTAAAGCGCTATATAACTACAGCTCAATGCTTTTTGGATGCTATTTAGGCCTTTGTGTTTCAGATGACAAAGAACTGACATCCTTGGCAAAGACCTGCTGGTCAAAGGTCATGACAGAGCGGCAGCACACACTGGAAGAAGTGTACAAGATAGAGATCTCGGTCAGCCAGAGGCGACCTGCGAGCATGCCTGACGTCAGCCCGCTGTGGGAGGAGACTGCACACAAAGCCTGGCTGCTGCACTCAGGTCAGCTATGATTTGGGCTCATTTTTAGAAGAGTAGATTGAGTGGCCTCTTGTATGTATTCCAATGGTAGATTGAGTAGTTTTTCTTTATTTAGTTGTATTTTGGGCTTCACGGTGGCAGAGGGGTTAGTGCGTCTGCCTCACAATACGAAGTTCCTGAAATCCTGGGTTCAAATCCAGGCTCGGGATCTTTCTGTGTGGAGTTTGCATGTTCTCCCCGTGAATGCGTGGGTTCCCTCCGGGTACTCCGGCTTCCTCCCACTTCCAAAGACATGCACCTGGGGATAGGTTGATTGGCAACACTAAAAATTGTCCCTAGTGTGTGAATGTGAGTGTGAATGTTGTCTGTCTATCTGTGTTGGCCCTGCGATGAGGTGGCGACTTGTCCAGGGTGTACCCTGCCTTCCGCCCGATTGTAGCTGAGATAGGCGCCAGCGCCCCCCGCGACCCCGAAAGGGAATAACCGGTAGAAATGGATGGATGGATGGATAGTTGTATTTGCTTTTTCAATACAATGATTAACTTGTTGTTGTACTTGTGTGTCAGTTAAGAAGGTTAAAATGTTAACGATGGACAATTTGAACCTCGAAAAAACTACTTCTTGTTTTTTAATCACTCCCATCATTTCCATTGAGGTAATTAGAAATAACGTTCAACTTTGGATATTCCAATACACTCCGTAATAGAACTGTGTAAAATAACATGATTCTGTAATAAAATGAAGTAAATGTTTCATTGTAAATTCACAGCAAATTCATGTTTTGTTTATACAAAATTTACTGTGAAATACAGCAATTCACTGTAACTGCAGAGCTATTATTTTAATTACATTAAATTTTGAATTAAATGCTATAACTTCACAATTTAAATGTTATAAGTACACTGCAAAAAGTCAGTGTTAAAAAAGAAGAAAAAAAATACAAAAATGAGGGGTATTTTATTTGAACTCAGCTAAATTATCTGCCAATAGAACAAGAAAATTTGGTTTGTCAAGACTTTCCAAAATAAGTCAAATTAGCTAACCTCAATGAACCCAAAAATACCTTAAAACAAGTATATTCTCACTAACAACTATATAAGTACGTATTTTCTACTTCCATCCATCCATCCATTTTCTACCGCTTATTCCCTTTCGGGGTCGCGGGGGGCGCTGGCGCCTATCTCAGCTACAATCGGGCGGAAGGCGGGGTACACCCTGGACAAGTCGCCACCTCATCGCAGGGCCAACACAGACAGACAGACAACATTCACACTCACATTCACACACTAGGGCCAATTTAGTGTTGCCAATCAACCTATCCCCAGGTGCATGTCTTTGGAAGTGGGAGGAAGCCGGAGTACCCGGAGGGAACCCGCGCATTCACGGGGAGAACATGCAAACTCCACACAGAAAGATCCCGAGCCTGGATTTGAACCCAGGACTGCAGGACCTTCGTATTGTGAGACAGACGCACTAACCCCTCTGCCACCTGAAGCGTATTTTCCACTTTTTCATCGAAAATAAAACAGCAAAGTCCATTTGGCTGTCATCTGTTTTAATATGAGACACAATAGTGTGAAAGTCATGATTTTTTTTTTTTCATGCTTGAAATATGAAATTATTACTTTAAAAAATAGTTTAATAGTTGTGAGTGTTGATGACACATCTTTGCAGTTGATATTCTAGTTCCAAGCATGTTTTACTCAATACAGGTCATAACATCTCAGCAACAAGCTGTAATATCTTACTGAGATCATTTAGGACCAAAACACATAAAACAAGTAAAACACTTACATAAAATCTGCTTACTGAGAAGAGTTATCTTATCGGACAGAAAATAGGTAAACATCACCCTTTTTGGAGATATTTAATCTTACTTAAATTTCAGTTTTTGCAGTGTAATTACAATAACTTTACAACAATATGTTGTTACTTCAAAAATATAATGTTATAGTTAATTAATCTGTTTTTAACAATATACTGTCATTTACTGCACGAGATTGTGCAACATAATCTTCGGAACCCCTTAAGAGACTAATCAGTAGGGGTGTGGGAAAAAATCGATTCGAATACGAATTGCGATTCTCACGTTGTGAGATTCTCATTTTTAAAAAAATATATTATTATTTTTTTTTTTTATCAATCCAACAAATGACTACACAGCAATACCATAATATCCATCCATCCATCCATCATCTTCCGCTTATCCGAGGTCGGGTCGCGGGGGCAGCAGCCTAAGCAGGGAAGCCCAGACTTCCCTATCTCCAGCCACTTCGTCTAGCTCTTCCCGGGGGATCCCGAGGCGTTCCCAGGCCAGCCGGGAGACATAGTCTTCCCAACGTGTCCTGGGTCTTCCCCGTGGCCTCCTACCAGCTGGACGTGCCCTAAACACATCCCTAGGGAGGCGTTCGGGTGGCATCCTGACCAGATGCCCGAACCACCTCATCTGGCTCCTCTCGATGTGAAGGAGCAGCGGCTTTACTTTGAGCTCCTCCCGGATGGCAGAGCTTCTCACCCTATCTCTAAGGGAGAGCCCCGCCACACGGCGGAGGAAACTCATTTCGGCCGCTTGTACCCGTGATCTTATCCTTTCGGTCATGACCCAAAGCTCATGACCATAGGTGAGGATGGGAACGTAGATCGACCGCTAAATTGAGAGCTTTGCCTTCCGGCTCAGCTCCTTCTTCACCACAACAGATCGATACAACGTCCGCATTACTGAAGACGCCGCACCGATCCGCCTGTCGATCTCACGATCCACTCTTCCCCCACTCGTGAACAAGACTCCTAGGTACTTGAACTCCTCCACTTGGGGCAGGGTCTCCTCCCCAACCTGGAGATGGCATTCCACCCTTTTCCGGGCGAGAACCATGGACTCGGACTTGGAGGTGCTGATTCTCATTCCGGTCGCTTCACACTCGGCTGCGAACCGATCCAGTGAGAGCTGAAGATCCCGGCCAGATGAAGCCATCAGGACTACATCATCTGCAAAAAGCAGAGACCATAACAATGTAATCCAATTCCAAAACCGAACCTGACCCAGCAACACTCAGAACTGCAATAAACAGAGCAATTGAGAGGAGACACAAACACGGCACAGAACAAACCAAAAGTAGTGAAACAAAAATGAATATTATCAACAACAGTATCAATATTAGTTATAATTTCAACATAGCAGTGATTAAAAATCCCTCATTGACATTATCATTAGACATTTATAAAAATAAAACAAAAGAACAATAGTGGCTTACACTTGCATCACATCTCATAAGCTTGACAACACACTGTGTCCAATGTTTTCACAAAGATAAAATAAGTCATATTTTTGGTTCATTTAATAGTTAAAACAAATTTACATTATTGCAATCAGTTGATAAAACATTGTCCTTTACAATTATAAAAGCTTTTTACAAAAATCTACTACTCTGCTAGCATGTCAGCAGACTGGGGTAGATCCTGCTGAAATCCTATGTATTGAATGAATACAGAATCGTTTTGAATCGGAAAAATGTCGTTTTTTAATCGAGAATTGCAGTAAATTGAAAAAAAATCGATATATAATAGAATCGCGACCCCAAGAAATCGATATTGAATCGAATCATGGGACACCCAAATATTCGCAACCCTACGGATCAGTTTGAATTTATAGTGATATTATGTTTTATATTGATATAGGACTTGTTTTACTGTGAAATAACAGCTAATTGCAGTGAAACATAAAGGTATAGTCATTTTTATAGTCATTTCTTTTAAAGGCCTACTGAAACCCACTACTACCGACCACGCAGTCTGATAGTTTATATATCAATGATGAAATATTAACATTGCAACACATGCCAATACGGCCTTTTTAGTTTACTAAATTGCAATTTCAAATTTCCCGCGAGGTATCTTGTTGAAAACGTCACGGAATGATGATGCTTTTGTTGACGCGTTTGTGACGTTATTGGTTGGAGCGGACATTTCAGCCCAGCTAAAAGTCGTCTCTTTTCATCGCTTAATTACACAGTATTTTGGACATCTGTGTTGCTGAATCTTTTGCAATTTGTTTAATTAATAATGGAGACTATAAAGAAGAATGCTGTTGGTGGAAAGCGGTGGATTGCAGCTGTCTTTAGCAACCGAAACACAGCCGGTGTTTCTTTGTTTGTTGGGAAGCTTTAATACAGAGTGGTCAAGCGAACATGTTTCTCTACCACATGTCAACCATTTGGGATATTAAGTCGTCTCTTACTGGAGACTTCAGTGGATTATGCGACCTCCTCCTGCAGCTGTCAAAAAAGCAGCTGTGATCTTGGCTCCTCCATTAGCTTCTCACAGAGACACTGGCGTTCACCGCAGCCATCCGACTTTCAGGTATGACTTTATAATCTCACTAGTAACACAATAATCAGATAAGGGATTTTCCAGAATTATCCTAGTAAATGTGTCTAATAACATCCGAATCGCTCCCACTGCCGTCGCCTTTTCTTTTTAGTGCTTCACTCTAACTTTCCTCATCCACGAATCTTTCATCCTCGCTCAAATTAATGGAGAACTCGTCGCTTTTTCGGTCCAAATGGCACTTGCTGCTGGTGGCTATGATTATAAACAATGTGAGGATGTGAGGAGCCCTACAACCCGTGACGTCACACGCACATCGTCTGCTACTTCCGGTAAAGGCAAGGCTTTTTTATTAGCGAGCAAAAGTTGCGAACTTTATCGTCAGTGTTCTCTACTAAATCCTTTCTGCAAAAATATGGCAATATCGCGAAATGATCAAGTATGACACATAGAATGGACCTGCTATCCCCGTTTAAATAAGAACATCTCATTTCAGTAGGCCTTTAATGTCAGAGTACATATTGATTACAGTATTTTACTGTGGAAAAAGTACAATTAAATGCAGTGAAATCCTGGTTATTTTTTTTACAGTTCCTACAGTGTGTATAATAAAATACAATAGAATGATCTAATGCAATGGTTCCCAAACTTTTGCAGGCTGGCGCCCCCTTGGCTCCCCAGTGAATTCCTAGCACCCAACCCCCCCCCCCCCCCCACACACACACACACACACAGACACATATGGAAACAAACACCTCTTTCTTGATATTTGGTATGCTGCAATTTGAAAAGAGAAAGGTTAAACACAAATGTGTATTTCACAAATAAAACCCAATTTAGTAAACCAATTTATTTTTTTGCAGTTTTAACTGTTTCAGCAACATAGAATGGTAAATAAACATTCCACCAGTAACCTTCATTGTCTCACACTTAGTATTAATGGGATGGATGTGCTTGGTGCAGTGACATAAGCTTCTCAACATCAGGCTGGAACTCACTAAGAAGAAGTCGTAGATCCCCGCGGTCAGTAATTTTCAGTCGGTTTCTTTGCTTGGAAAGAAGCAAGGCGACTGCACTGAAGCCCCGTTCTACTAAATATGATGTTGGGAAGGCAATAAAGTACATCTTGACCTTGTTCCACAGCACTTGATAGCAGTCAGAGATGCACACACAGGTACAAAGTCATATACATTCGTAACAATATATATCAGTGAATGCACCACCCTAACCAGCTCAACACAACACAACACGGCGCGTTCTGGCGAGTCCCCAATTTCATGTTGACTTGAACTCAAGATGATGTTGACCGCCAGAATGCGATTTTTATTATAAGATAAAATTCTGAACATTACAAGCTTGAAATTACAAACCTGAGCTTTTGCTTTTGTAGTCCATGCTGTCGGATCTGACTGGGCCAGAGCGGCGTGTGGTAACCGGACCCTGATGCGTCGTCCACCGACTCGTCCTGCTGCACGTGTTGTGTACAAATCGTCAAACAAACGTTCGAAATTCTGACTTCGACTTCGGACTGCCGCCCCCCTACCGCCCCCTTCTTCCTCACCGCCCCCTCAGATCTTTCCACCGCCCACTTTGGGAACCACTGGTCTATTAAGTACTAAAGAAGCATGTAACTAGGGCAGGGGTGGCCAACAAGTCAGAGACTAAGATCCACTTTTTTTTCGGTGTTACTGCAAAGAGCCACATCATACACATGGGTACACATGAACATTATATTTTAATCATGTATGCACGCATACACAGACCTCAGCTCAGACAGATCTAATGAAAAAACCACACCAACATGATAGTATCAGTAATTTTCAACAGTTAACATTGTGTGTCTCACACACACATACTCTCAGTTCAAGCAAGTCCACAAAAAATAATAGAATCATTTTCAATAACATCTTTCTCTTACTATGGTGCTTAGTGAGACTTCTGGCATTCCTTATCTTGAACAATCCTCTTCAAATCTGGCTTGTATTCTATTGTTGCCACTCTAAGCAATTCTTTCAAATGAGTGTCAGTCAGAACAGATCGATGCTTTGATTTCACATGTTTCAGGGTAGAAAACACAGACTCGCAGACGTACGTTGACCCAAACATGGACAGTATCTCAAGCGCAGCTCGTTTGATGTTGGGGTATTTTTCAATTGGCACACTTTTCCAGAACTCAACGGTCCCTTCCCTTAAAACAATTTTCAATTGATCCTCCTCACAAAGGTCGATCATCTCCAACTCAGCCGCAGCCTCATCTGTGACGAGCGGGGCTTTCAAACAGTCTGTCTCCCCATTAAATGGGTCGACGAGGAACGTAATCTGTGGTCTTTCAGTTGTAGATCACAGAACCGGGTCACAAAGCTTTGGTGCAGGTTTGCAACCAGTCTTGCATATCTGTCTCTTTTCTTTTCCAGGGCGGCGCTGGTGACTTGCTCACTGGCTTTTAGCAGAGAATGAAAATGTGTTAGATCTCCCTTTTGAATATGCGCCTCGAACAGCTTTAGTTTGTTGACAAACGCAAACACACCTTGCACCAAGTCAGGCAGCATTTTTAACTTACCCTGCAGGGTCAGGTTCAGTCTGTCCAAGTGACACAGCATGTCGACTGAAAATGCCAGATCCATAATCCGCTCGAGGTCTGAGAGCTCGGGATAGTCCTTGTCCTTCTCTTCCATGAACAGTTTCACAGCATCCAAAAGCTCAAAGAAGCGAGAGAATACCTTGCTTTTTGACCGCCACCTCACAGTGCAGTGCAGCGGCAGGTCACCTGGAAGCCCTTGGTCCAGCTCAGCGATGAGATTCCTGAATTGCCTGTGGTTAAGCACATGTGTGCGGATGTAGTTGACGATTTCCATCACAGGCTTCATGGCGTTGTTTAAATTCAATGATTTAGACACGAGTTGCTCCCTGTGGATGATGCAGTGGAAATTCCAAAAGTTGGGAAATGTTTGATCAGTTTTGCACAGCCCCACAAGACCGTTCACGGAGCCGATCATGGCTGGCGCTCCATCCGTGGCTATTGCAGTTAGTTTTGGTATGGGCAGATTTGCTTTTGCAAACGCAGCCATCATTGCTTCTTTCACATCTATGCCACGGGTTCTGTCTTTTAATGTCACAATATCAAGGAGTTCTTCTTTGAGCATACATTCATTTGACACAGACCGTGCAAATATTGCCAACTGAGGCTTGTCTTGTATGTCACAACTCTCATCCAATGCCACACTAAAATACTCACATGCTTGAAGGTCAGAGTGCAACTGTGATTCAACAGCTGTATTAATATCCGATATTCTGCGTTTAACACTGTGGCGGGAAAGTTGAACGTCTGATACGCTCCGTTTTAGTTTGTCGTCTCCAGGAGCCAAGATTTCAAAGGCGTCAATGAGGCATTTTTTAATGAAGTCCCCTTCGTTGTATGGCTTTTTAGCCCGTGCTATGTTCCAAGCCAGCTGATATGGTCTCCGAGTGTTTCGTAAATTTTTGGAAAAACTGCACCTGCTTTTCTGCCTGGCTTTTCAAAGCGACCAACTTGTTCTTGCGAAGTTCAGTCCCTTTTGGAAAATTCCTGTTCGATGTTAGGGTGGAGTGAGCTGAAGTGACGCTGAAGATTTGAAGCTTTGAAATGCGCAAATGCTCTGTGATATATCGGCTTGCCATTACGTTTAACAAGAAAATATAAACTCTCCCACTCTGGCAAAAACGTCCTGTGTTCTTCTTCATATTTTCGTTTGACTGTGCTTTTTTTCCCTGCCATTTCAAGAGGTAACTTGATGGAAATTGTTTACAACACAAATTATGTCACACCAAAGATTCTCTCGGCGCTCGTTTGACGTCACTCAAACAGGCTTACATGGTCAGTGTGCCATCTAGCTGTAGGGGGAGTGAATGACAGCGCCAGCCAAGCATTTTTGACGCATGTCATGTGACAGCTCATGAAGAGCCGCATGAAACTAGTTAAAGAGCCGCATGAGGCTCGCGAGCCGCGGGTTGGCCAGGCCTGAACTAGGGGGTTGAATCATTTTGTCAATGAGATATTAAGAAAAATGTCATTTTTTGGTATTTTGTAAAATACAGTGTTAAAATTTAAGTTTCATTTGTCTATTTGATACATCTTTATTTGATATGACTATAAACAAAATACGGAATAAATGTCCAACTTGCTAAAACACCAAAATTGTGTGGGGGTTAAATAATTTTGATCACAACTGTAGGTCCCACTAAACATTCACATGTTGCACAAGCTCGGTTGGTAGAGGGGCCGTGCCAGCAACTTGAGGGTTGCAGGTTCGATTCCCGCTTCCGCCATCCTAGTCACTGCCGTTGTGTCCTTGGGCAAGACACTTTACCCAGTGTACTACAATCGTATACAGTCAAATTGGATCTGATGCAATAAGATAATACAGGTTACTATACACAAATGTAATGCAAAATGCACTTTCCCCTTATATTGTTCAATTTTACACTCTGACAGCACCTGGAAGGAAGAACAGTCTGCCCGCTCTTTTTTGCATCGTGGTCGCTTTAGCATGTTGCTAACAAAATGAGATACAAGCCCTTCTGTTTTTTGCCCTTGGAATTTCACATTGGGGTTTTGTCATATTCTTTCAGAAAATCAGAAGCAAGCAATGCCCAGCAGCTCCCACAACAAGTTGGACATGATCAGCAGTGCTGTTCGCTCAGCTATGGGGAAACAGGACAAGGAGAGAGTGACGGCAGAGGTATATACGCTCATCACATCCCAGGACACAAACAAACAAACACTTCTCCCAAAGTCACTGCTATGTTTGTGCTTGGGGTCCTTCTTGCCCTGTGGGAGGATTTTTTTTTTTTTTTTTTTATCATTTCTTTAAATGGATTTGGATGATCACAGCTGATCACCCCTGAGTGGGCACAGTAATTGATGCCAGCTCGTTCTGTCCATGAGAACACTTGCTGCCGTTTGCCGCTGAAGGTTAAAGACGCGTTTATTGTTGTTTTTCCCCCCGAAACACGCGGCCCAGATCATTAGTTCCCCCACAACGCTTAAGACGTTGAGGCCATCTGGAGCAGAGAGCGGGGACATATTACTCAGGCACACAGGCATGAAATTACCGCGTCTGTGTCTGTCCCAACTCCACTAAGCGCGCACATGTGTGTGTGTGTGTGTGTTTGTGGACGTATCCTGCCTGCCGAAATTGGGTTGGCAATTATAGTGGTAGCAATCTGATGAAAACATTATTCATTTGATGTTCTTCTTTATCATATCACTCTGTGACAGGCTCTCAGAGAGGGTGATGAATTGTTTTTTCCACGTGAGAAGAAGCAAGAGGGATCTCTCTCTCTCTTTTCCCTGCACTTTTTTTGAAGGACGTCACACTGTACATTGAGATTTGTTTAAAACAAATAGACCGATCGCTGCAATGGTCGGCCAAAGAAACGAGTGAGGCAATAATTAATTTCTGGATCATCAACTTGTGGCCTTTATTTGGGTAGTCAGTGGTTCTTAACCTTGTTGGAGGTACCGAACCCCGACAGTTTCATATGCGCATTCACCGAACCCTACTTTAGTGAAAAATAAAATGCCATCCATCCATCCATTTTCTACAGCTTATTCCCTTTCGGGGTCGCGGGGGGCGCTGGCGCCTATCTCAGCTACAATCGGGCGGAAGGCGGGGTACACCCTGGACAAGTCGCTACCTCATCGCAGGGCTAAAAAATAAAATGTTTTTTCTTCATTTAATGATGTTACTATATTAAAGAAATACTAAAATAGATATCATACGCAAATACGGTGTTAGCTTTCACTGTTATGCTGATGACACCCAACTCTACATGCCCCTAAAGCTGACCAACACGCCGGATTGTAGTCAGCTGTAGGCGTGTCTTAATGAAATTAAACAATGGATGTCCGCTAACTTTTTGCAACTCAACGCCAAAAAAACGGAAATGCTGATTATCGGTCCTGCTAGACACCGAACTCTATTTAATAATACAACTCTAACATTTGACAACCAAACAATTAAACAAGGCGACACGGTAAAGAATCTGGGTATCCATGTACTGGCCATGTACTGCTTGCCTGTGTATCGGCTGGGGACATCTCTGCGCTGCTGATCCGCCTCCGCTTGGGATGGTTTCCTGCTGGCTCCGCTGTGAACGGGACTCTCGCTGCTGTGTTGGATCCGCTTTGGACTGGATTCTCGTGACTGTGTTGGATCCATTATGGATCGAACTTTCACAGTATCATGTTAGACCCGCTCGACATCCATTGCTTTCCTCCTCTCCAAGGTTCTCATAGTCATTATTGTCACCGATGTCCCACTGGGTGTGAGTTTTCCTTGCCCTTATGTGGGCCTACCGAGGATGTCGTAGTGGTTTGTGCAGCCCTTTGAGACAATAGTGATTTAGGGCTATATAAGTAAACATTGATTGATTGATTGATATATTTTACAAACAGAAAGTTACAGGAATGTACACATAATCCCATGTTTACATCTCATTGTGAAGTGTGAAGTGAATTTTTTTTATATAGCGCTTTTCTCTAGTGACTCAAAGCGCTTTACATAGTGAAACCCAATACCTAAGTTACATTTAAACCAGTGTGGGTGGCACTGGGAGCAGGTGGGTAAAGTGTCTTGCCCAAAGACACAACGGCAGAGACTAGGATGGCGGAAGCGGGAATCGAACCTGCAACCCTCAAGTTGCTGGCACGGCCCCTCTACCAACCGAGCTTGTGCAACATGTGAATGTTTTAGTGGGACCTACAGTTGTGATCAAAATTATTTAACCCCCACACAATTTTGGTGTTTTAGCAAGTTGGACATTTATTCCGTATTTTGTTTATAGTCATATCAAATAAAGATGTGTCAAATAGACGAATGCAACTTAAATTTTAACACTGTATTTTACAAAATACCAAAAAAGGACATTTTTCTTAATATCTCATTGACAAAATGATTCAACCCCCTAGTTACATGCATCTTTAGTACTTAATAGAACACCCTTTGGCAGTAATTACATCCTTCAAAGGTGACACAAGCTTCTTGCAACCATCTACAGGTATTTTAGCCCATTCCTCTTGGGCAAAGGCCTCCAGTTCATTCAGATTCTTGGGCTTGCGTGCTGCAACTGCCTTCTTCAAGTCCCACCACAGCTTTTCTATAGGATTTAGGTCTGGCGACTGTGAAGGCCACTCCAGAGTCTTCCAGCCCTTCTTCTGCAACCACTCTGATGTTGATTTGGAGGTATGCTTGGTATCGTTGTCCTGCTGGAAGGTCCAACGTCTCCCAAGCCTCAGCTTCGGCACTGACTTCATGACATTTGCAGCTAATATATCCTGCTAGGAAATAGAATTCATAATGCCTTGAACGCGCTGGAGATTCCCGGTACCTGAGGCAGAGAAACAGCCCCAGAGTATGATTGACCCCCCACCATGCTTAACAGTAGGAAAGGTGTTCTTCTCTTTGTAAGCTTCATTTTTTCTCCTCCAGACATAATGTTGCTTCATAGGCCCAAAGAGTTCCAGTTTTGTCTCATCACTCCATAGAACAGTTTCCCAAGATTTTTGGCATACTGGAGTCTATTTTTCTTGTGCCTGGTAGTCAGAAGTGGGGTGCGCCTGGGAGTTCTGGCATGGAGGCCTTCATCTCGTAGTGCGCGCCTTATTGTCTGGGACGAAACCTGCGTTCCCCCCTCTGCAATGTCCTGTTGTAGTTCCTCGGCTGTTACCCGGGGGTTTTTCACCACTGTACGCTTCAAATACCGGACAGCATCCTCTTTCTACCACGCCCAGGTAGTGTTTCCACTTTGCTTTTAGCTTTAAACTTGCGAATTATGCTCCCAACTGTGTCTCTTGGAATGTGTAGTGTCATTGCTATTTTCTTATATCCATATCCTTTCTTATGAAGAGAAATTACCTCCTCTCTTGACTTCTTTGACCACTCCCTGGACTTCACCATGTTGCAAATACACCATTGACCATCTACAAGAAGCTGAGCATCACAGTCTTTTTCAATCAGTTTAATTGTTGCTCGTTATGGTTCTAATCACATCTACAGGTGTTTTCAACCCCTGATTGAAAAAGACCTTATTCAAATTCTGTTCTTAAGCGTTATGATCTTCAAGGGGTTGAATAAGTTTGTCAATGAGATATTAAGTGAAATGACACTGTTTGGTATGTTACAAAATATAATGTAATTCAAGTTGCATTGGTCTATTTAATGCATCTTTATTTGATATGACTATAAACAAAATACGGAATAAATGTCCAACTTGCTAAAACACCAGAATTGTGTGGGGGTTGAATAATTTTGATCGCAACTGTAAATGGGATATCTGAAAGGGGTACAAATTATTTCCAACCCCACCTTGTACAGAGCTCATGAAAAACATTGTTTGTTTTTTTGTCATTAAGTGTGAGCCCAAACATTTGTATTAGAAAAATAATCTCATGGAAATGATTACTGTTATTTGATTATAATAATAAAACATTGAACTTGTTATTTAGTCAGGTTTGGACGGAGGCTTCATCGAACCCCTTAGGCCGACTGACCTAACCCCTAGGGTTCGATCGAACCCAGGTTAAGAACCACTGGGCTAGTGAGAGATGTGTTCAAGGATTCACCGTAACGCACCTGGGCAACAATCAGTACGTTGAATACAAATCCATCTTAAATACTTCTGTAGGTGCTGAGTTGAACTATAGAGAGTGATAGGCAGTGCAAAGTCAAGCTGCTGTGCAAGTCTTCCGAATAATTATTTCATCAGAGAATGCCATCCATCCATCCATCCATCTTCTTCCGCTTATCCGAGGTCGGGTCGCGGGGGCAACAGCCTAAGCAGGGAAACCCAGACTTCCCTCTCCCCAGCCACTTCGTCTAGCTCTTCCCGGGGGATCCCGAGGCGTTCCCAGGCCAGCCGGGAGACATAGTCTTCCCAACGTGTCCTGGGTCTTCCCCGTGGCCTCCTACCGGCTGGACGTGCCCTAAACACCTCCCTAGGGAGGCGTTCGGGTGGCATCCTGACCAGATGCCCGAACCACCTCATCTGGCTCCTCTCGATGTGAAGGAGCAGCGGCTTTACTTTGAGTTCCTCCCGGATGGCAGAGCTTCTCACCCTATCTCTAAAGGAGAGCCCCGCCACACGGCGGAGGAAACTAATTTCGGCCGCTTGTACCCGTGATCTTATCCTTTCGGTCATGACCCAAAGCTCATGACCATAGGTGAGGATGGGAACGTAGATCGACCGGTAAATTGAGAGCTTTGCCTTCCGGCTCAGCTCCTTCTTCACCACAACGGATCGGTACAACGTCCGCATTACTGAAGACGCCGCACCGATCCGCCTGTCGATCTCACGATCCACTCTTCCCTCACTCGTGAACAAGACTCCTAGGTACTTGAACTCCTCCACTTGGGGCAGGGTCTCCTCCCCAACCCGGAGATGGCACTCCACCCTTTTCCGGGCGAGAACCATGGACTCGGACTTGGAGGTGCTGATTCTCATTCCGGTCGCTTCACACTCATCAGAGAATGCCGTTTCCATAATCATATCTGTGTCCTCATATCACGAAGATAATTAACAGCACTAATGATCACGTTAAGTTCATTACACATTCCCTACCATCCCGGAATGAAGTTGACATTATGTTGCCTTATCATCAAAGGTGGCGTATTGTTGGAAAGTCATTAAAATGGAAATGAGTGTGATGTTCTGATGTTAATTGCGGTGGGAAGAGATGAGTTATGTATTTAATGCAGCATTTAAAAGCCAATCAGTCTCCTATCTGCTAAATGGGGTAATTAATGCTATATATTACTTATGTTTGTCCAATTGAAGGAATGAAATTGCAAGATGACTTGCTGTTTATCTGTCACGCCGCAGCTCTAGTTTCCAAACTTCATTATTACTCCCGTTTCTGGCTGTATTATTTTGATAGTCCTCCCCTCGCATTACGCCCGCCTTTCCCTTTTTTTTTTCAGCGCACAACTTCTCATTTAGAAATACGCTGTCATTCGGAAAAGAGGATTTTCATTCTCCGGCGCGCTCGTCGAATCAAAACTTGATTGTCAACTCACTCGTTTATTTGGAAATCAGCGGAATTTTGGCCTGTTTTACACAACACCAAGACGTTTTTGCAACTCGTTTATCGCACCAGATTACGGCCCGAAACGCAAAATTAGCATCTGTAAATAAGACTGGATATAAAAGAGTTACTGCGTTGTTCATTCCTTGGGTTAAATGGCTGTCCTGGGTCAGCGGCGAGGATGGACACATGTTGTTTGACTCGTCTCTCAGCGAGCACTGCTGTGATGATGGGCTTAATGAAGCAGTTAACAGTCAGAATATGATCCCTGTGTGTCTGCTCAACACCAGCATCCTGCAGTGTCAACACGGCCCTGCTTGTTATTTTTTCTTTTCTCTTTTAATCGACACGCGCACATTTACCTTGCCCCCTACTGTGGTGTGGCTCGGTGATATTAATGTTTATGTTAATTAGATCACACACAACAAAGGATTACATTCTCAGACAAGGGTTATTGTAAGGCTGTAGCCAGTAGCTTATTTGGCCCCCGTGAATGCAATTTAGAGCCAATGTAATTGTATGAATGTGTTGTAATTGCATGAGGAAATAACAATATGAAAATGTGATCTTGTGTGTGTGTGTGTGCGTGCGTGTGTGAGTGTGTCCTTGTATTTCTACCCTTCTTGAGACATCAACAAGGAAAACTGCCGTCCTTATGAGGTCCGGTAAACAAGTTAGGACAGAAATCATGGTCCCAATACGGAAAACTATTGCGTCTAATAGACCAGTGGTTCTCAATCTTTTTTTCAGTGATGTACCCCCTGTGAACATTTTTTTAATTTAAGTACCCCCCTAATAAAAGCATTTTTGGTTGAAAAAAAGAGATAAAGAAGTAAAATACGGCACTATGTCATCAGTTTCTGATTTATTGAATTGTATAACAGTGCAAAATATTGCTCATTTGTAGTGGTCTTTCTTGAACTATTTGGAAAAAAAGATAGAAAAATAACTAAAAACTTGTTGGAAAATAAACAAGTGATTTAATTATAAATAAAGATTTCTACACATAGAAGTAATCATCAACTTAAAGTGCCCTCTTTGGGGATTGTAATAGAGATCCATCTGGATTCATGAACTTAATTCTAAACATTTCTTCACAAAAAAAGAAATATTAACATCAATATTTATGGAACATGTCCACAAAAAAATCTAACTGTCAACACTGAATATTGCATTGTTGCATTTCTTTTCACAGTTTATGAACATACATTCATATTTTGTTGAAGTATTATTCAATGAATATATTTATAAAGGATTTTTGAATTGTTGCTATTTTTAGAATATTTTTTAAAAAAATATCACGTACCGCTTGGCATACCTTCA
>NC_084619.1:10684306-10761806 GCF_033978795.1 Nerophis ophidion
CTTTTTTTTTAAATAAATAAATAAAAAGATATATGTAGATACATACTGTAATAACTTGAATTAAATAATAAAGACTAAAAACCAATTACAAACAAAAGAAAAAAGAAAAAAATTAACTTAATCCGTACCTTTTTTTATATTTGCAGAGTATGTATTTATTATTAATGTTGTAAATATAAATATTTATTTATCTAGCAAGGCTGGTTCCTTAAGAGGTAAGCATTTTTTGGAGGTCCCAAAAGGAAAGAAATACAAGAATGTGTGTGTGTGTGTGTGTGTGTGTGTGTGTGTGTGTGTGTGTGTGTGTGTGTGTGTGTGTGTGTGTGTGTGTGTTTTTTTGTGCGCATGAAAAAAGGAAGGATTGCACTGCTGTTTTGAATTAGCATTTGCTACTCTTGTCTTTTTTTCACAGGAGTTTCTCTCCTACATGGAGTCACACCGACAAAGGGGTTACCGCATGTTCGAGAATATGAGGACAAATCACCTACAGGTTCAAATAAACATACTATTCCCCGATCTATATTTTGAAATGACAAAGCAATGTATTTGGATTCGTCATCCCTTGTCATCTTGTCTTCTTCCTGCCGCCCAGTTACGAGCAGGTGAGCGGGATCGGGTCAACTCCCGGTGGCTGCATGTGGAGGCAGAGCTGATGAGGGAGAGGGGCGTGTTTGGGCCGAGCCCTGGGGTGCTGCTGAGCCGTGACTGGGTCCAGGACGCCGCCGAAGGACCCAACCGGACCAGACTGCGCATACGCAGAAAGGAACTAAGGCGATCCAGACGGGTACAGTAGTAATTGGAGCAGGCAATCTTCCCATGATAACCCAAAGGGATACTTTGGATTTATAGTTTGTCTGCTGCAGGTTTTTATGTACAGTACACAGGCCTCAATTTTATGATCATTTACTGACTTACCACACTATTGAAAAACTGCACTCGAATTGTGTTTCCGTCTACTTGCCTACGGCAGGGCATGAAGAAATCTAAAGATGACCGGTGAGAATACGTTGTGGTTGTCTATGGACAAACTCGAAAGTTGAACGCAATTGGGTCCGTCTAATCTGGAATGAAAAATCAAAATTTCCCCGTGAGGATGTTATGTTGATTCATTTGTTCTACCCGCCTTCTGCCCGATTGTAGCTGAGATAGGCTCCAGCAGCCCCCGCAGCCCCGAAGGGAATAAGCGGTAGAAAACGGATGGATGGATGGCATTTGTTCTACCACGAACCATGAAAAATTATTTGCGTAATTTTGTCATGCTCTCATGTCTAATGACAATAAAGCATTGTATTGTATTCTAAACCATCACAAAACTTTGTATTAACTCAACAGGTAATTTTGAATTAAGTTTAATTTTAAGATGACGATATCGATATCGACCTTTAATAGAATAAAATACAATGCCTTTTATTGTCACTACACACAGGTACAATGAGATTATTAAAGCTGCAAGCAGCGTTGGTCGGGTCCGCCTTTGGCCGCTGCCAAGCCCTGGTCTAAGTCAGACCTACATAGAGGTCTTTGTTTCATGTCTCTACGACATTCCTAACAGAAGTTACAAGCAGTTTTGCCTGGGTTTTTTCCCAGGGGGCGCTGGAGCGCAATTTTGACTTTTGGGGTTTGGTTTTTTATTAGATGGCAATTTTCGCCAGTCCTGATGTGTGTGTAAAATTTGGTGAGTTTTGAAGCATGTTAAGGGGGTCAAATTACAGATCAGCGTTTCTGGATGTTGTTGATAAAGGGCTTTCGCTTTGCATAGTAGAGCTTTAACTTGCACTTTGAAGCATTTTAAAGGGGTCAAATTACAGCTTGACGGTTGCAGGTTCGATCCCCGCTTTCGCCATTCTAGTCACTGCCGTTGTGTCCTCGGGCAAGACACTTTACCCACCTGCTCTCAGTGCCACCCACACTGGTTTAAATGTAAAAATTAGACATTGGTTTTCACTATGTAAAGCGCTTTGAGGCACTCGAAAAAAGGCGCTTTATAAATATAATTCACTTCACTTCAACTCTCCAAATTTTACTTTTGTGGCATTTTTTCTGTTAAAATCCAAATTACAACTCTTTTGTAATTTTTCCACTCTATTTCTACTTCAGATGCATTTAGTCAAACATCAGGCAGGCTGCAACAATGCTTTAAAATGATGATGATATTTATATTTAAAGATGCTCAGAGCTTTATCCTTGGGAATGAGAACGGGAACGCCAGCAGACAGCAACAACACAACAGAAGCTGATGCAGGTTAAGGAAAAAAAACAAATCTATTCACTGATTGTGTTGTTTCAAATTCACCATATTGTGGATTCTTTTTCCATTTGGATTAGAGCCAAAGAGTCTGTGCGAAGTCGGCGCCGAGGCTAAAGAAGAGGATGAAGATGGAGGACAGGCGTGCAATCGGTTGACCTTCTTTCCGGTTTTGAAAGAGTCTCCCGCTGCCACTGAAGATCCACTCGACCCCGTCGCCCCTGAGCCTTGCTGCCACACGAAGACCTGCGCTGACATACGCATCATCCTGCAGGAGCTGCATCCTGGAGAGGAGGTAGTGTGGCACGAAAGCCTGTTGGTGGTGTGCTGGGCAAATTCACAATCAGAATTACCTAACGTGCACTCCGACAGCTCGTCTTCCCTCATTAGTTTAAAGGCCTACTGAAATGAGATGTTCTTATTTAAACGGGGATAGCAGGTCCATTCTATGTGTCATACTTGATCATTTCGCGATATTGCCATATTTTTGCTGAAAGGATTTAGTAGAGAACATCGACGATAAAGTTCTCAACTTATGGTCGCTAATAAAAAAGCCTTGCCTTTACCAGAAGTAGCATACGATGTGCGTGTGACGTCACTGGTTGTAGGGCTCCTCACATCCTCACATTCTTTATAATCATAGCCCCCAGCAGAGAGAGCTATTCAGACCGAGAAAGTGACGGTTTCCCCATTATTTGAGCGAGGATGAAAGATTCGTGGATGAGGAAAGTTAGAGTGAAATACTAAAAAAAAAAAGGCGACGGCTCCAGGCGGTGGCAGTGGGAGCGTTTCAGATGTAATTAGACACATTTACTAGGATAATTCTGTAAAATCCCTTATCTGCTTATTGTCTTAATAGTACTTTAGTGAAATTATAAGGTCATACCTGAAAGTCGGATGGCTGCGGTGAACGCCAGTGTCTCTGAGAGAAGCAGAGCAGCCAAGATCACAGCTGCCTTTTTGAGCTGCAGGATGAGGTCGCATAATCCACTGAAGGCCTACTGAAATGACATTTTCTTATTTAAACGGGGATAGCAGGTCCATTCTATGTGTCATACTTGATCATTTCGCGATATTGCCATATTTTTGCTGAAAGGATTTAGTAGAGAACATCGACGATAAAGTTCTCAACTTATGGTCGCTAATAAAAAAGCCTTGCCTTTACCAGAAGTAGCACACGATGTGCGTGTGACGTCACTGGTTGTAGGGCTCCTCACATCCTCACATTCTTTATAATCATAGCCGACAGCAGAGAGAGCTATTCAGACCGAGAAAGTGACGGTTTCCCCATTATTTGAGCGAGGATGAAAGATTCGTGGATGAGGAAAGTTAGAGTGAAATACTAAAAAAAAAAAGGCGACGGCTCCAGCCGGTGGCAGTGGGAGTGTTTCAGATGTAATTAGACACATTTACTAGGATAATTCTGTAAAATCCCTTATCTGCTTATTGTCTTAATAGTACTTTAGTGAAATTATAAGGTCATACCTGGAAGTCGGATGGCTGCGGTGAACGCCAGTGTCTCTGAGAGAAGCAGAGCAGCCAAGATCACAGCTGCCTTTTTGAGCTGCAGGATGAGGTCGCATAATCCACTGAAGGCCTACTGAAATGACATTTTCTTATTTAAACGGGGATAGCAGGTCCATTCTATGTGTCTAACGTGATCATTTCGCGATATTGCCATATTTTTGCTGAAAGGATTTAGTAGAGAACATCGACGATAAAGTTCGCAACTTTTGGTCGCTAATAGAAAAGCCCTGCCTTTACCAGAAGTATGTGCGCGTGACGTCACGAGTTGCAGGGCTCCACACATATTCACATTGTTTATAATGTGAGCCACCAGCAGTAAGAGCAATTCGGACCGAGAAAGCGACAATTTCCCCATTATTTTGAGCGAGGATGAAAGATTTGTGAATTAGGATATTGACCACAGGACTAGAAAGAAAAAAAAAAGCGACGGCTCCAGGCTGCGGCAGTGTGAGCGTTTCAGATGTAATTAGACACATTTACTAGGATAATTCTGGAAGATCCCTTAACTGTTTATTGTTTTAATAGTGTTTTAGTGAGATTTTAAAGATTGTAAAGACATACCTCGAGGTCGGATGGCTGCGGTGAACACGCAGTGTCTCAGAGAGAAGCCAAGGAGCTAAGCTCACAGCTGCCTTTTTTGACAGCTGCTGCAGGACGACAAATAATCCACTGATGTCTCCGGTAAGATATACATCACAATTTCCCCATCCAAAAACATGCTGGTTGACGTAGAGAAAACATGTTCGCTTGACCGCTCTGTGTTAAAGCTTCACAACAAACAAAGAAACACCGGCTGTGTCTCGGTGCTAAAGACAGCTGCAATCCACCGCTTTCCACCAACTTTATAGTTTCCATTATTAAATGAACAAATTGCAAAAGATTCAGCAACACAGATGTCCAAAATACTGTGTAATTATGCGATTAAAGCAGACGACTTTTAGCCGCTAGTGATGCAGCGCTAATATTTCCTGACAGTCCGTGACGTCACGCGTACGCGTCATCATTCCGCGACGTTTTCAACACGAAACTCGCTGGAAATTTTAAATTGCAATTTAGTAAACTAAACCGGCCGTATTGGCATGTGTTGCAATGTTAATATTTCATCATTGATATATAAACCATCAGACTGCGTGGTCGGTAGTAGTGGGTTTCAGTAGGCCTTCAAGGCTTTAATGCCGAGGCCCAGCTCAGCGTTTCCGGCGCATATTTACAGGGATTCTCTTTACTCCGGCAACCAGCTGCGGCTTTTAATGTTTCTGACAGATGTATTAATAAAAACAGTAGGAGGTGATGCAAGCTGTCTTACATCTGCTTAGTAAGTGTGTGATCAGCGCACTTGTCTTGCAGTGGTTCAAGTGTGTGAGTCCTGCTGAGCACGCTGTCAAATGAACACAGTCATTAGCGCTGAGAAATGCACACACACACACACTCACCCACACACACATACAGTACACAATGCAACACGCATACGCGGACACAGTGCGGACAGTAACACACAAAAGCAGACCCACGCATAATTAGCTTTCCAGCGCCAATAGTGTGATTATGACAGTAATGTGTGTGGGGAGAAATCAATGGTCTGACATTAAGCTCTCAGTCAATAAAGGCCCCCCCCCCTTTTCTCTCCTTCCTCCCATCAGCAGCTAAATCTCTCAGACTGATAATGCATATCTGTCTAGTGCACAATACGGAGATAAAGAAGCAAGTTTATTGTTATGTATTTAATCGTTGATGATAATTCTAACTAGTTTTCCTAAAATCTAGTCATTGTCGGGGCCAGGCAACCAGATGGCAGCTTGTGCTTACTGGGGGAAATTGCCATTTAATATTAGCGCGAGTAAAAACGTTGCGCCACGTAGCTGGGACTCTTAAACCCTTTCACAGGACCACACTTGCCAACCCTCCCGGATTTTCCGGGAGACTCCCGAAATTCAGCGCCTCTCCCGAAAACCTCCCGGAAGAAATTTTCTCCCAAAAAATCTCCCGAAATTCAGCGGAGCTGGAGGACACGTTCCCTCCAGCTCCATGCGGACCTGAGTGGGGACAGCCTGTTTTCACGTCCGCTTTCCCACTATATAAACAGCTTGCCTGCCCAATCACGTTACAACATCTACGGATTTTAATAAAAAACTGCACACACAAGGAGACGAAGCAGAAGAACGAGGAAGTTACAGCCATGGCGACGCCGTCTGTAATAGAGCGATTCTATGTTGTTTGTCGCCATCTCCTGGTGAATGTTGGCTATAGCGTTATGGGGTTGCTTTTTGATTGGCCAATGATTTATGTGGTGTTGCGCACCTGACGGCAAGTGACTCTTGCCACTACGCAAATGGCAGAACAAAGGTTACTCAAATAGGGAAATGTAAGTGTTGTTGTTTTTTTTTTTTAGTAACCAGCAAGCACAGTACAGTTAGTAGAACAACTGTTTTTTTACTGTGTATTTGATAGGTGCCGTCTGAAATTCAACTATTTATTTTATTTATATATGTAATAAAATAAATATATATATATATAGCTAGAATTCACTGAAAGTCAAGTACTTCATACATATATATATTTATATATATGAAATATATATGAAATACTCGAGTTGGTGAATTGTAGATGTAAATATACTCCTCCCCTCTTAACCACGGCCCGCCCCCAACCACGCCTCCGCTCCACCCCCGACCACGCCCCCCCACCTCCCCACCTCCCGAAATCGGAGGTCTCAAAGTTGGCAAGTATGCACATGACACTATTCATCACGGCACGTACGTTTGTGCACATTCAGACACGAGGTTCTGATCATTTAGCAGGTTGCCTATTGTGTACGTGACAGTGATTAATTCTCCTAATAATGGCCAGGCAAGACCTCCCCTTCCTTCACAAGGGTGACTCTTCTATCTGGGGGTAGGGAGTCTGATTTGATTAGTATAAATTGTGAGGGGCCTGCGGCTATGTTTGGGCCCCATATGGTTTTGGGGCTCTGTGTCCCAGAGGGGCCAACACAGGGGGGCAGCCAGGTGTGCACACTCACTGTGAAATGACGGGGGGGGGGGGAGACAATAGAATTACACACATTAACACTATGCAGTTAGCATTAGTGCCAACCAGCCCTGAAAGCAGCATGTGGGTCATTTTGGTGCTGAATGAAGATGTTGGAAAGGGGGCCGGGCCTACTCCTCCCCATCAATCAACTCCTATAATGAAGTGCACATCGGTTTCTTTTTAATAATGATTAGTTTATGTGATTAAAATGATCAATCAAGTCAGGCCTGAGATGCCTGTGCTGGGCGGATATGCAATGTTACACTGTGTTTGAAATGTTCAGGTTCATGCGAAGATGTGCGTTGTGATGGTGAGCAGCCTGAAAGTGACTCAAGGGGTGCTGCTGTTTGCCAAAGAGAGCCTGCTCTTGTGCCAAGGATTCACTCTAAGTCCGAGTGGAGATGTTTGCTGCAGAAAGCACCACCCTAGCAGGTACAGCTGTGTGTTTTGTACAAAAGAAAGGCCTGTTCAGGTGTTTCAGCCCTCATTTATTTTGTTTCCTTCTCCAGCGTGAAGAATTCCTTCATTTCCAGCATGCTGACTAAGGAGTCCCCATCCAGATGCAGACGCTGGCTCTATGAGGACATCAAGGAGGCCCGTTTTATGCGGTTCTTGTTGGAGGTTTAACATCCCACATTTATTTTGTTGATTTAAAAGGAGATAGTCTAGCACAGGGGTGCCCACACTTTTTCTGCAGGCGAGCTACTTTTCAATTGACCAACTCGAGGGGATTTACCTCATTTATATATATCATTTATATTTATTTATTTATGAAAGAGACATTTTTGTAAACAAGTTAAAAGTGTTTAATGATAATACAAGCATATAGATGTCTTTCTTTCACGAAGACAGGAATATAAGTTGGTGTATTACCTGATTCTGATGACTTGCATTGATTGGAATCAGACAGTAATGATGATAACGCCCACATTTTCAAATGGAGGAGAAAAAAAGTTGTCCTTTCTGTACAATACCACATGAAAGTGGTTGGTTTTTGGCATCTAATTCATCCAGCTTCCATACACTTTACAAGAAAAACATTGGCAGCAAATTCCGTAGCTTGCTTGATTGACATTCACGGCAGCTGAGGGTCTTGTGAGATGACGCTGGCTGCTGCCAGTTCATTATTATGAAAAAATGACAGAGAGGAAGGCGAGAAACACTTTTTATTTCAACAGACTTTCGCGCCGTCCCTTCCGTCAAAACTCTAAAGGCCGACTGCACATTTCCTATCTTCACAATAAAAGCCCTGCTTCATGCTGCCTGCGCTAACAAAATAAGAGTCTCGGAAAGCTGGCGTGCACAAGTGATGTGCACGCCAGCTTTCTGAGGGATCGCTTGTGCACGCCAGTTTTCCGAGACTCTGTATTTAGTTAGCGCAGGCAGCGTGAAGCAGGGCTTTTATTGTGAAGATAGGAAATGTGCAGTCGGCCTTTAGAGTTTTGACGGAAGGTATGGCGCGAGAGTCTGTTGAAATAAAAAGTGTTTCTCGCCTTCCTCTCGGTCATATTTTCATAATAATGAATAATGATCTTGCAGCAGCCAGCGTCATCTCACAAGACCCTCCGGTACCGTGAATGTCATTTAAGTGACGTCTCGGTGAAGATTGATGATCACTAATTTTTAGGTCTATTTTTTTTTAAAAGCCTGGCTGGAGATCGACTGACACACCCCCCGCGGTCGACTGGTAGCTCGCGATCGACGTAATGGGCACCCCTGGTCTAGCAATTAGCATTTCCAAAACGGATGCTTTTCCACTTGACAATATCTGCTAAGATATTTAGCCTATGTCTGTGCTGTAGTCCTGGGCAATACAGTGTTACTGTATACTGCATACTATACACTATGCTGTTGCGCTGCTCCTTAATGCTGCACTCAATCAATAAAATCACCCAAATATGGCTGCCAATAGGCTTTCACTTATACAGTAGCTCCTCAAATTACAACCTTAATTGGTTTTGTGACGGAGTTTTAATTCAAAACACTTGTATTTAAAATTAACATCTACCATTCGAAAAATAATAATAAAATGAAATTATGCTCGAAGCCCCTAAACCAGTGGTTCTCAAATGTGGGTACGCGTACTCCTGGGCGTACTTGAAGGCAGTGGTTTCCAACCACCGGGCCGCAGAAGAATTTTTTATTAAAAAAAAAAAAAAATGTGTTTAATTTTTTTATTAAATCAACATAAAAACACAATATACACTTACAATTAGTGCACCAACCACAAAAACCTCCCTTTTTCATGATAAATTATTAAGTGTTGACCAGTCCAGGTGGACTTGGAGAAGGCATTCGACCGTGTCCCTCGGGAAGTCCTGTGGGGAGTGCTCAGAGAGTATGGGGTATCGGACTGTCTTATTGTGGCGGTCCGCTCCCTGTATGATCAGTGTCAGAGCTTGGTCCGCATTGCCGGCAGTAAGTCGGACACGTTTCCAGTGAGGGTTGGACTCCGCCAAGGCTGTCCTTTGTCACCGATTCTGTTCATAACTTTTATGGACAGAATTTCTAGGCGCAGCCAAGGCGTTGAGGGGTTCCGGTTTGGTGACCGCAGGATTAGGTCTCTGCTTTTTGCAGATGATGTAGTCCTGATGGCTTCATCTGGTCGGGATCTTCAGCTCTCACTGGATCGGTTCGCAGCCGAGTGTGAAGCGACCGGAATGAGAATCAGCACCTCCAAGTCCGAGTCCATGGTTCTCGCCCGGAAAAGGTTGGAGTGCCATCTCCGGGTTGGGGAGGAGACCCTGCCCCAAGTGGAGGAGTTCAAGTACCTAGGAGTCTTGTTCACGAGTGGGGGAAGAGTGGAGCGTGAGATCGACAGGCGGATCGGTGCGGCGTCTTCAGTAATGCGGACGTTGTATCGATCCGTTGTGGTGAAGAAGGAGCTGAGCCGGAAGGCAAAGCTCTCAATTTACCGGTCAATCTACGTTCCCATCCTCACCTATGGTCATGAGCTTTGGGTCATGTCCGAAAGGATAAGATCACGGGTACAAGCGGCCGAAATGAGTTTCCTCCGCCGGGTGGCGGGGCTCTCCCTTAGAGATAGGGTGAGAAGCTCTGCCATCCGGGAGGAGCTCAACGTAAAGCCGCTGCTCCTCCACATCGAGAGGAGCCAGATGAGGTGGTTCGGGCATCTGGTCAGGATGCCACCCGAACGCCTCCCTAGGGATGTGTTTAGGGCACGTCCAGCTGGTAGGAGGCCACGGGGAAGACCCAGGACACGTTGGGAAGACTATGTCTCCCGGCTGGCCTGGGAACGCCTCGGGATCCCCCGGGAAGAGCTAGACGAAGTGGCTGGAGATAGGGAAGTCTGGGCTTCCCTGCTTAGGCTGCTGCCCCCGCGACCCGACCTCGGATAAGCGGAAGATGATGGATGGATGGATGGACCAGTCCGCGGATACAAAAAGGTTGGGGACCACTGCTTGAAGGTATGCCAAGGGGTACGTGAGATTTTTTTTTAAATAATGTAAAAATAGCAACAATTCAAAAATCCTTTATAATTATATTTATTGAATAATACTTCAACAAAATATGAATGAAAGTTCATAAACTGTGAAAAAAAATGGAACAATGCAATATTCAGTGTTGACAGATTTTTTAGTGGGCATGTTCCATGAATATTGATGTTAAAGATTTCTATTTTTGTGAAGAAATGTTTAGAATTAATTTCATGAATCCAGATGGATCTCTATTACAATCCCCAAAAAGGGCGCTTTAAGTTGATGATTACTTCTATGTGTAGAAATATTTATTTATAATTGAATCACTGGTTTATTTTTCAACAAGTTTTTTAGTTATTTTTATATCTTTTTTTCCAAATAGTTCAAGAAAGACCACTAAAAATGAGCAATATTTTGCACTGATATACAATTTAAGAAATCAGAAACTGAGGACATAGTACTGTATTTTACTTCTTTATCTCTTTTTTCAACCAAAAATACTTTGCTCTGATTAGGGGGTAATTGAATTAATAAAATGTTCACAGGGGGTACATCACTGGAAAAAGGTGGAGAACCACTGCCCTAAACCACATCCTTTTAACACATAAACTGCCATACAATAGAATGTAGTACAATCAACTATAGTTTTAGAACGTAATTTATTTATAATGTAACACTTTTACCTTAGAGACTAGACTTTTGCAGTATCTTATTCAAGCTGCTTCTCCATCAAACACACAATCAGCAGCGTTTCCATATTTTCATGGATGAATGTCCACCGTTTAAATATTATTTTAACATTCTTGGCTGCCGTTAAACTGATTCTGCTTCAGTATGGTGCAGTATAGCAGTGACACGCTCAAATTGCTTAGCCAAGTTGGCAACACCATCGGACATATTTTTAGTGATTCTTTTTCTGTTTCAATAAACATTATCCACTTTTTATTCTCAGCAATGTCCTTCACACTCTACGACTTGAGGTACGCTGTGCCATACCAAGACGTAATTACAGAAGGAGGAAATTTGGCCTTGTGAACGTCACAACTTCATACTTTGCAACAAGTGATTTCTTAAATCCAATAGTGTTCCTCAGCTTTTTAATTAAATTAGTGGCCTTTGTAACAGGGAAGCACGGTGGTAGAGGGGTTAGTGCGCCTGCCTCACAATACGAAGGTCCCGAGAAGTCCTGGGTTCAATCCCGGGCTCAGGATCTTTCTGTGTGGAGTTTGCATGTTCTCCCCGTGACTGCGTGGGCTTCCTCCCACTTCCAAAGACATGCACCTGGGGATAGGTTGATTGGCAACACTAAATATCGGCCCTAGTGTGTGAATGTTGTCCGTCTATCTGTGTTGGCCCTGCGATGAGGTGGAGACTTGTCCAGGGTGTACCCCGCCTTCCGCCCGATTGTAGCTGAGATAGGCACCAGTGCCTCCTGTGACCCCAAAGGGAATAAGCGGTAGAAAATGAATGGATGGATGGCCTTTGTAACTTTATTTGGCCCCACAGTGGCTTATCTAGCATTCACATAATAAAAGAAGCACACTTGTTGGATGCTTTGAGAATTAGATTTCTGCGGAATAATATGCGGGCAAATGGACTTTTTTGTTCGAAGCAATGTTTGACCAGGATGGTAAACAAAGACAAAATTTTGGCGAAAATTGTCATTGAAAAGCAAATCATACGAAAAATGGGGGGAACAATAACCGAGGGGTTGAGTGTATTTTGACTATCCAAAACCAAGTTGTATGAGCACTATCAAGGGATTTGTTTTAATAATAAAGTTTGGTAAACAACGCTTCAGATTTCTAGTTTGCATATGCAAAACTTGCATTATAGAGCAGTTGTTAGCTATGTCTTAGAATTGTCTTTAAAGTTACCCGTAGTACTTTCAAAGCAAAGACTGTTCTGTTTCCCAGGACAATTCCATTGAGGTCTTCATGAAAAATGGTCACTCGGCCTTCTTGGTGTTCATCAATAAAGATCATGTCTCTGCATATAAAAGGTAAAGTAATACGTACAAGACTGAATACAGAAAGAAAGTATTGACAGTGAGCTGACCTCAGCTCTGCCTCTTACAGGTTGTGCAAGGTTGTTTCGTCATTAAAAGGCAGAGGAGTTGCTGATGTCATTGCTAACGCCAGGTAGGTATCATGATAATCTAATGTCAATGTATTGAGACAGTTTTCGTTCTGGTTTTATTCATTAGCTTATGTAAGAGATACTCAAAAGCATTCATTCACTGTTCAGTGTGTCTTAGTAGTCGAGCATGCTTCATCAGTTCATGCTTTCAGACTTCGATAGGACAGCTGTAGTCTGAAATCTAGAGCTAGCTAGCTGGATCCAATGTATTAATCCATTAAAGTAGGGACATGTACCAAGAATGGTTTTGCCTTGTTGTGGTGCAAAAACATTGGCGTGACCCTCTGCAACAGTAGCTCGGGTAGAACCGCCCTTGTTAGCATTCCATTCAGTTGTAGCAATGGTCACCTGAAACCAAAGGTAACAGTTTTGTGTATGTGGTTTATAAGAGGCGAAAATATTGAATCTCTTCGGGGGGGGATAAAAGGAAAGCATTGCAAGTGGGGAGTAGGTGGTGTAGCATACCCCTGCTCTGTTTAGCGATGGTTTCTGAACCATGACCTGCATGGTCACAAAAACATGCAGCTACCAAATAAAAGAATAACACATTGCGTTCTAGCTTCTGACTCGCCACACATCCTGATTGACAGCGGCCACAGAGTTTGGTGTCACCAGTCCTGAATAAGACCTCATCTCCTCCAACTTTGACCTCACACAGTCTACTTTCTTATGATTTCCCCTGGGGTCTTTACATTTTTTGAAGCACAAATTACATAGTCTGCTCTCATGAACGAGGAACACATTGTCCTCGTCGTCAGACTTTTCAGTTTCCATCTCCTCGTCGTCCTCCACAACTTTGAGCAAGGGATTTCTTTGTATATTCACTTTAGTCAGATTGCCTAGCGCTTTGACAAACTCTGGTAGCCTGGTGAAGAGATTATCAAATAGGGCTAACTCTTGGAGACTCTCCAGCGCGACCATAGTAGGAAGCAAGGCATTCAGCTTGTTCAATCCCAGATTTAGACTCTTCAACTTGGTAAGGGAAGCCAGCGTTGAGGGTAAACCTGTCGAGGTTAGACGATTGTTACAGAGGTTGAGATAGGTCAAGCCCACCAGTTGACCGATGGACTCGGGCACAGACTCCAGCTTGTTGCTGTGCATGTCCAGCCATCTGAGGGACGACAGCTTCCCGATTCCTTCTGGCAGTTTCTTAATGTCGTTGCGGCTGAGATCCAACTCGTCCATGTTCGTCAGCTTGAAGAGACACTGCGGGAAGATGGTTATGCCCATGTTGCTAAGCGTAAGTCTCCGCCAGCCGTCGGGCTTCATCCGTAAGGCCTTCTTGGCATCCTTAAGGGTCACCTTTGTCCCGGTGGCTCCTTTCCTTTTGGCCATGGTGCTAGGACATACAGGGAATAAACATATGACTTTAGCCTACATTTATCATCCGACTAATTTACAGTGAATAGGTCGGTTATGGATGTAGCAACAAACTGTAGTTACTGACAGTGGTTTTATGAAGTGTTCCTGAGCCCATGTGGTGATATCCTTTACACACTGGTGTCTGTTTTTGATACAACACCGCCTGAGGGACCAAAGGTCCGTAATATCGTCGCTTATGTGCAGTGATTTCTCCACATTCTCTGAACCTTTTGATGATTTTACGGACCGTAGATGGTAAAATCCCTAAATTCCTTGCAATAGCTCGATGAGAAATGTTGTTCTAAAGCTGTTCGACAATTTGCTTACAAAGTGGTGACCCTCGCGCCATCCTCGTTTGTGAATTACTTAGCATTTCATGGAAGCTGCTTTTATACCCAATCATGGCACCCACCTGTTCCCAATTAGCCTGCACACCTGTAGGGTGTTCCAAATAAGTGTTTGATGAGCATTCCTCAACATTATCAGTATTTATTGCCACCTTTCCCAACTAAAGTCAATGATTATTTGCAACAAAAAAAATGTTTATCAGTTTGAACATTAAATATGTTGTCTTTGTAGCATATTCAACTGAATATGGGTTGAAAATTATTTGGAAATCATTGTATTCTGTTTATATTTACATCTAACACAATTTCCCAACTCATATGGAAACGGGGTTTGTAACTAAAACACTGTGGAGGGACGTTAGCTATTAGCTAGCTATGTTTTGAAGCACAGCTTGCAGAGTGACGCTTCAGTGTTTATCGCTTCACCTTTATCGTAAGTTTTTAAGCCAAAATACATCTTAAAGCTTCTTATAGGTACAGATCTTGCAAAATTGCTGCATCAGAGCCATCACAAAAAATCGGGCATTTATACACTCTTGCTTTTTACGCCGAACCCAAAGTAGTGGTATATTGGTATATATATGTACATACTATGATGATTAACTTGTGTGATGACTGTATTATGTTGATAGTATATATTTGTACCATGAATTGATTAATGTGGACCCCGACTTAAACAAGTTGAAAAACTTATTGGGGTGTTACCATTTAGTGGTCAATTGTATGGAATATGTACTGAACTGTGCAATCTACTAATAAAAGTATCAATCAATCAATCAATCAAATTCTTTGAACTGCATGGGCTTTTATACAGCAACACAGCATTCCGGCATAATAATTTGATACTAGTCAGCGTCGCAATAAATACTTGTAGGACATCAACAATTGCATTTAAACACAACAGATCAATTTGAGGTGTGAAACCTAATCGCCTAATCCTTCACACAAGTGCTGTTCCCTTTTTGTAACTGCTCTGATACTACATTTAAGTGCCCCCTATGACACGAAAAAAGTTGGGAAAATGCCGGCTTTTACATGCCATGTGAAGGGGGCTTAAAGGGTCTAATTTATTCACACGCACAAAAGGCTCATGTATTGCCTGGGGCAATGAGAAAAGCACGCTCTCTGAGGAATTAAGAGCTTGAGTGGTTTGTGTGTGCGCAAGTGCGCGGCGGCGTTATGTTTGAACTAGTGCGCGCTCACCCGGTGTTGCCCGCGGGAGTATTTAAGAGCACGACTCTCTAATTAAGGCTAATGCTGGGGAACAAAAGCAGGGAGGCGACACTGGGTAAAACAGCAAAAACAAATGAGTGCCGATGCTCCGTCACCGTTCACTGTAGTTTGTCCGCGAAATGAAGGTGTGTGATTTTGTTCGGAGTGGTAGGGCACTCAAGTGTAATGACATACATGACTTTACTGTACGAAAGTACATGTGCACGTGTATGAAGAGTCAAATCCGGACTTTGATAAATGATAGTTTATGGAGTCTGATGGAAGCGTCGCTCCCTGTCTACGATAGGAAGGTGCGTGTGTTTTTGTTTGTGTCTGCACCCCAAGGCCCTCTCTCGCCTCATTCATCATCCTCAGGATGAGAGGGGCTATCTACCGGTGCTTGTTCCCATTATGAGCTCCTATAGAAAACAATTGTATGAAATTATTGCCTGCAATTAGATAACACATGCAATGATTGATTTAGTGTAGGTTTACAAAATAATTTGGTCACAGGGTATTGGACTTAAAGGCCTACTGAAACCCACTACTACCGACCACGCAGTCTGATAGTTTATAGATCAATGATGAAATATTAACATTGCAACACATGCCAATACGGCCGGTTTAGTTTAATAAATTGCAATTTTAAATTTCCTGCGAGGTATCCTGTTGAGAACGTCGCGGAATGATGACGCGTATGTTGACGCGTGCTTGTGACGTTATTGGTTGGAGCGGACATGTTCTCCCAGCACCACACACGGCTAAAAGTCGTCTCTTTTCATCGCATGTGTTGCTGAATCTTTTGCAATTTGTTCAATTAATAATGGAGACGTCAAATAAGAATGCTGTTGGTGGAAAGCGGTGGATTGCAGCTGTCTTTAGCACCGAAACACAGCCGGTGTTTCTTTGTTTGTTGTGAAACTTTAACACAGAGCGGTCAAGCGAACATGTTTCTCTACGTCAACCAGCAAGTTTTTGGATGGGAAAATTGTGATATTAAGTTGGCTCTTACCGGAGACTTGATTGGATTATGCGACCTCATCCTGCAGCTCAAAAGGGCAGCTTCTTGGCTCCTCGGCTTCTCTCAGAAACACTGCGTTCACCGCAGCCTTCCGACTTTCAGGTATGACTTTATAATCTCACTAAAATACTAATAACACAATAAGCAGATAAGGGATTTTCCAGAATTATCCTAGTAAATGTGTCTAATTACATCAGAAACGCTCCCACTGCTGCCGCCTGGAGCCGTCGCCTTTTTTTTTTTAGTGCTTCACTCTAACTTTCCTCATCCACGAATCTTTCATCCTCGCTCAAATTAATGGGAAAATTGTCGCTTTCTCGGTCCGAATAGCTCTTGCTGCTGGAGGCTATGATTATAAACAATGTGAGGATGTGAGGAGCCCTACAACCAGTGACGTCACACGCACATCGTCTGCTACTTCCGGTAAAGGCAAGGCTTTTTTATTAGCGACCAAAAAGTTGCGAACTTTATCGTCAATGTTCTCTACTAAATCCTTTCAGCTGAAATATGGCAATATCGCAAAATAATCAAGTACGACACATAGAATGGACCTGCTATTCCCGTTTAAATAAGATAATCTCATTTCAGTAGGCCTTTAATTTCATAATGTAGTCCATATTTTTCTCTATTATTTTCAACATAAATGAATATATTCACTCACCATATTCTTGTATTCCCCTTATCAAAGCGACGAGATTGTGGTCCGTTTTAACTGCACACCAACAGCTGCATCTCCTGCGCCAAAAAAAAAATTGTGAAGGCATAACAAACTAACTTTCAAGACTTCCGAATGCTCGGACTTTGCCCTACCTGCTGATTTTACTCCTCCAAACCGAGAGGAAAGCTTGGGGATGCAATGTTTCCAATGCTGCAGACTACAAATCCAAGTTTCCTCTTGTTTGGCATTGTTACTTAGCAACTTGGGGGTCCTTGGCAGCAGGACTTTATTGTCATGTTACTGGCCCGCAGAGGGGGAAGGAGATTTCAAGAGCAAATGAATGCTCTTCTAATTTAAATCAAACAACTTAAATGTGTGAGTAAATTACTTTAGGGATGTAACACAGATGTGTGGTTTAGTCAGACGCCTGCTCTATCATTGCGGAATGGAAATAATTAAAAACTGTCAGCGAGATTTTTAAATCTATATGGTATATCACTAAATATGTAATATAGCAGCAAGCAATTACATGTACAGTCAGCTCTGCAGTGATATAAGCGTCTCACTTCATTTGAAATGATGTCGCACTAGTGGCTTGCAGTACCATGCGCCACCGCTTCTATGAAGCATTGTTGCTTACGTTTGTCCGTCGAACAACCCACTCTGTGGCCTGCTTTCGTCTTTATCCTTTCGCCGGAATCCATTTCAGATACTTCGGTTCAAACAATAACAAAACCACCCCCAAAAAAAATCAAATTGTTATAAATATTTAGGGCGTTTTGTATTCACAGACGTGAGGAGGTGTTAGCCAATCAATCCACAGACTGATTACGTCTGACGTCATCAAGCTGTGTCGTCATCAAACGCGGTCACGTACGGCACCACGTGACAAACGCCGCTGACAGCTCCACATCCACTCGAATGGAAGTTCACATTTTCCAGTCGTTTTCTTGCCTTCCAAGGTTAACTTAATTAAGTTATCAGGTTGGGGGGGTTCTGTCGAAGTATGTTAGCTGTTAGCTCACACGCCCCGAACGCGGGCAACAACTCGTCATTTGTACAACAGCGCGCCGTTTGACGCCATATTGAAACGCTTTCTGACGTGTTCGTTGTTACATAAACAACATGGACCTCCCCTACGGAAGACTACTGCTAGGGCAGGGGTAGGGAACCTATGGCTCTAGGGCCAGATGTGGCTCTTTTGATGACTGCTCCTGGCTCTCAGATAAATGTTAACTGACATTGCTTAACACGATAATAATAATTCCGCTGGTAATCACAGTGTCAAAAATAACGTTCAAAATATAAAAAAATCCCATGCATTTTAATCCATCCATCCGGTTTCTACCGCATCTGTTCAAGAAGTCGCATTAATGGTAAGAAGCATTTTATTTATTGTTGGTTATCTTCAGAATAACAGTGTTGTTAAAAAGAATAAGGGACTTATTATACTCTAAAAATGTTGGTCTTACTTAAAAATGCACGCATTTAATTGTATTCATCCATCCATCCATCCATTTTCTACCGCTTATTCCCTTTCGGGGTCGCGGGGGGCGCTGGCGCCTATCTCAGCTACGATCGGGCGGAAGGCAGGGTACACTCTGGACAAGTCGCCACCTCATCGCAGGGCCAACACAGATAGACAGACAACATTCACACTCACATTCACACACTAGGGCCAATTTAGTGTTGCCAATCAACCTATCCCCAGGTGCATGTCTTTGGAAGTGGGAGGAAGCCGGAGTACCCGGAGGGAACCCACGCATCCACGGGGAGAACATGCAAACTCCACACAGAAAGATCCCGAGCCTGGATTTGAACCCAGGACTGCAGGAACTTCGTATTGTGAGGCAGACGCACTAACCCCTCTTCCACCGTGAATGTTAAAAAAATATATATGGCTCTCAAGGAAATACTTTTAAAAATATTTACTTTTATGGCTCTCTCAGCCATAAAGGTTTGATTGATTGATACTTTTATTAGAAGATTGCACAGTTCAGTACATATACCGTACATTTGACCACTAAATGGTAACACCCGAATAAGTTTTTCAACTTGTTTAAGTCGGGGTCCACGTTAATCAATTCATGGTAATTCATGGTTCCCGACCCCTGTATATAGGGCGTCAGTTCTTTATCCTCGCTAATCATTTCAAAATGCTAAGGGATGTAAGTCAGTGGTTCTCAACTTTTTTGTAATGAATTGATTAACGTGGAACCCGACTTAAACAAGTTGAAAAACTTATTCGGGTGTTACCATTTAGTGGTCAATTGTACGGAATATGTACTGTACTGTGCAAACTACTAATAAAAGTATCAATCAATCAATCAATCAATGTACCCCCTGTGAACATTTTTTCAATTCAAGTACCCCCTGATCAGAGCAAAGCATTTTTGGTTGAAAAAAAGAGATAAAGAAGTAAAATACATCAGTTTCTGATTTACTAAATTGTATAACAGTGCAAAATATTGCTCATTTGTAGTGGTCTTTCTTGAACTATTTGGAAAAAAAAGATATAAAAATAACAAAAAACTTGTTGAAAAACAAACAAGTGATTCAATTACAAATAACTCCGGCTTCCTCCCACTTCCAAAGACATGCACCTGGGGATAGGTTGATTGGCAACACTAAATTGGCCCTAGTGTGTGAATGTGAGTGATGAAAGTTGTCTTATCTGTGTTGGCCCTGCGATGAGGTGGCGACTTGTCCAGGGTGTACCCTGCCTTCCGCCCGATTGTAGCTGAGATAGGCGCCAGCGCCCCCCGCGACCCTGAAAGGGAGTAAGCGGTAGAAAATGGATGGATGGATGGTTATCTTCAGAATAACAGTGTTGTTAAAAAGATTAAGAGACTTAAAAATGCACGCATTTAATTGTATTCAATGTAAAAAAAAAATTATATGGCTCTCACGGAAATACTTTTTAAAATATTTGGCTTTTATGGCTCTCTCAACCATAAAGGTTCCTGACCCCTGTACGAGGGCGTCGGTTCTTTATCCTCGCTAATCATTTCTAAATAATCAGGGATGTAAATCAGTGGTTCTCAACTTTTTTGTGAACATTTTTTCAATTCAAGTACCCCCTGATCAGAGCAAAGCATTTTTGGTTGAAAAAAGAGATAAAGAAGTAAAATACATCACTACGTCATCAGTTTCTGATTTACTAAATTGTATAACAGTGCAAAATATTGCTCATTTGTAGTGGTCTTTCTTGAACTATTTGGGGAAAAAAGATATAAAAATAACTAAAAACTTGTTGAAAAACAAACAAGTGATTCAATTATAAATAAAGATTTCTACACATAGGGGTAATCATCAACTTAAAGACCTACTGAAACCCACTACTACCGACCACGCAGTCTGATAGTTTATATATCAATGATGAAATATTAACATTGCAACACATGTCAATACGGCTTCTTTAGTTTACTAAATTGCAATTTTAAATTTCCCGGGAGTTTTTTCTTGAAAACGTCGCGTAATAATGACGTGTACGCTTGACGTCACGGGCTGTTAGGAATATGAGAGCTGCGCACACACACAGCTAAAAGTCGTCTGC
Source organism: Nerophis ophidion (assembly GCF_033978795.1). Lineage (NCBI taxonomy): Eukaryota > Metazoa > Chordata > Actinopteri > Syngnathiformes > Syngnathidae > Nerophis > Nerophis ophidion. The sequence goes on from NC_084619.1 coordinate 10,704,844, forward strand.
TTTAACGGCATAATTACACAGTATTTTGGAGATCTGTGTTGCTGAATCTTTTGCAATTTGTTCAATTAATACTGGAGAAGTCACAGTAGAAAGATGGAGTTGGGAAGCTTTAGCCTTTAGCCACACAAACACACAGTGATTCCTTGTTTAAAATTCCTGGAGGTGAAACTATACTATGGATCAGAGCGCGGTCAAGCAAACATGAATCACAATGGAATGTCAACCAGCAGTTTTCGGTGAGAAAATTGTAGTAAAAAGTCGCTTCTCACCGGAGAAAAGCTGAGCTTGTGCCGTATATAAAGCTGCCGTCGACTCCCCAGAGACATTGGCGTCAAGACACCCGTGGACGTACACCTCTGACTATCAGGTACTATTTAACTCACTAAAACACTAGCAACACAATAGAAAGATTAGGGATTTCCCAGAATTATCCTAGTAAATGTCTCTAAAAACATCGGAATCCGTCTCAATGCAATCGCGTTTTTTTTTCAACTTATTTTTTTTTTACTTTTTTTTTTTTTTTTTCTAGTCCGTCGCTATAAATATCCTCAAACGCGAATCTTTCATCTTCGCTCAAATTAATGGGGAAATTGTCGTTTTCTCGGTCCGAATTGCACTTTTTGTTGGAGGCTCCCATTAAAAACAATGTGAATATGTGAGGAGCCCCCACACGTCTGACGTCATCGTCTGCGACTTCCGGTAGAGGCAGGGCTTTTCTCTTAACACCGAAAGTTGCGAACTTTATCGTGGATGTTCTCTACTAAATCCTTTCAGCAAAAATATGGCAATATCGCGAAATGATCAAGTATGACACATAGAATGGAACTGCTATCCCCGTATAAATAAGAAAATCTCATTTCAGTAGGCCTTTAAAGTGCCCTCTTTGGGGATTGTAATAGAGATCCATCTGGATTCATGAACTTAATTCTAAACATTTCTTCACAAAAATATAAATCTTTAACATCAATATTTATGGAACATATCCACAAAAAAATCTAGCTGTCAACACTGAATATTGCATTAAGTTTTTTTTTCACAGTTTATGAATTTACATTCATATTTTGTTGAAGTATTATTCAATAAATATATTTATAAAGGATTTTTGAATTCTTGCTATTTTTGGAATATTTTTAAAACTCTCACGCACCCCTTAGCATACCCTCATGTACCCCCATTTGACAACCACTGATGTAAATGGGTTGTACTTGTATAGCGCTTTTCTACCCCTTTTTAAGGAGCCCAAAGCGCTTTGACAGTATTTCTACATTCACCCATTCATACACACATTCACACACCGATGGCGGGAGCTGCCATGCAAGGCGCTCACCAGGACCCATCAGTAGCAAGGGTGAAGTGTCTTGCCCAAGTACACAACGGACTTGACTAGGATGGTATAAGGTGGGGATTGAACCAGATTGCTGGCACAGCCACTCTACCAACTTCGCCACGCCACCCTCGTAAGTGGTCGATCGTGATTTAAACGTCTGCAACAGTTATTTAGTCAAGTTAACCCATCTTTATGATCATTTTGCTTAATGTTTGTCAGTGAGTGGATGTACATTTACAGTATAAAATGTTTTATGTATTTAATTTTACTGTACTCTTGTCAACAAAAACAGGGCACGAGACGACAGATAAATGTATGGTTTTTGATTGATTGAAATTTTTATTAGTAGATTGCACAGTTCAGTACATATTCCGTACAATTGACCAGTCGGGGTCCACGTTAATCAATTCATGGTACAAATATATACTATCAGCATAATACAGTCATCACACAGGTTAATCATCATAGTATATAACAGGGGTCACCAACCTATTTGAAACCAAGAGCTACTTCTTGGGTACTAATTAATGCGAAGGGCTACCAGTCTGATACACACTTAAATATATTGCCAGAAATAGCCAATTTGCTCAATTTAACCTTAAATCTGTTATTATTAATAATTAATGATATTTATCTTTGTGGAAACACTGATCATCTTAATGATTTCTCACAATAAATATATATAGAAACAGATAAATATTTTATAAATATATTTCGACTCTTTAAAATTCAAAATTAAACCAAAAAAAAGAAAAAAAACTAGCTAATTTGAATCTTTTTGAAAAAATTAAAAAAATTATTTATGGAACATCATTAGTAATTTTTACTGATTAAGATTAATTTTAGAATTTTGATGACATGTTTTAAATAGGTTAAAATCCAATCTGCACTTTGTTAGAATATATAACAAATTGGACCAAGCTATATTTCTAACAAAGACAAATCATTATTTCTTCTAGATTTTCCAGAACAAAAATTTCAAAATAAATTCAAAAGACTTTGAAATAAGATTTAAATTTTATTCTAAAGATTTTCTAGATTTCCCAGAATATTTTTTTTTAATTTTAATCATAAGTTTGAACACATTTTTCACAAATATTCTTCGTCGAAAAAACTGAAGCTAAAATGAAGAATTAAATTAAAATGTATTTATTCTTTACAAATTTTTTTTTTTTAATTGAGCATTGATTTAAATTGTCAGGAAAGAAGAAGAAGGAATTTAAAAGGTAAAAAGGTATATGTGTTTAAAAATCCTAAAATAATTTTTAAGGTTGTGTTTATTTCTCTAAAATTGTCTTCCTGAAAGTTATAAGAAGCAAAGTAAAAAAATAAATGAATTTATTTAAACAAGTGAAGACCAAGTCTTTAAAATATTTTCTTGGATTTTCAAATTCTATTTGAGTTTTGTCTGTCTTAGAATTAAAAATGTAGAGCAAAGCGAGACCAGCTTGCTAGAAAATAAATATCGTTTAAAAAACAGAGGCAGCTCACTGGTAAGTGCTGCTATTTGAGCTATTTTTAGAACAGGCCAGCGTGCGACTCATCTGGTCCTTACGGGCTACTTGGTGTCCGTGTGCACCGCGTTGGTGACCCCTGGTATATACATTGGTGTGTGTGTGTGTGTGTGGGGGGGGGGGTTGCTATCAGCACTTCAGTCATTAACAATTATATCATCTGAGAAATGGACATTGTAACAGTGTAGGTCTTGTACATAGTGAGCTCAGAAAGCATAAGAACAAGTATATAAATCAATCAATGTTTATTTATATAGCCCTAAATCACCAGTGTCTCAAAGGGCTACACAAACCACAACGACATCCTCAGTAGAGCCCACATAAGGGCAAGGAAAGCTCACCCAAGTGGGACGTCGGTGACAATGACAATGATGACTATGAGAAACTTTGGAGAGGACCGAAAGCAATGGATGTCGAGCGGGTCCAACATGATACTGTGAAAGTTCAATCCATAGTGGATCCAACACAACCGTGACAGTCCAGTCCAAAGTGGATCCAACACAGTAGCTAGAGTCCCGTCCATAGTGGAGCCAACAGGAAACAATCCCAAGCGGAGGCGGATCAGCAGCGCAGAGATGTCCCCATCCGATACACAGGGGAGCAGGCCAACCTGGGTCCCGACTCTGGACAGCCAGTACTTCTTCCATGGCCACCGGACCGGAACCCCTCCACAAGGGAGAGTGGGACAGAGGAGGAAAAGAAAAATATACATTTGATTCTTTTAAATCCGAAAAGGTGGGATGTGGTGGAAATCACTAGAGCATCGGTGTTAAAGTCAAGGCCTGCGGGCCAGATCCAGCCCGCAAATTAATCAATCAATGTTTACTTATATAGCCCTAAATCACGAGTGTCTCAAAGGGCTGCACAAGCCACAACGACATCCTCTGCTCAGATCCCACATCAGGGCAGGAAAAAACTCAACCTAATGGGATGACAATGAGAAACCTTGGAGGGGTAACCCACCCCTGGGCGATCGGTGCAATGGACGTGGAGTGGTTCTAGCATAATAGATGATTATTGCAACATATTGCAATAATATTTGATTAGTAGAAGAAGTTTCGGGCCGTGCATTTCCCACCTAGGCCTTCAGTGATGTCCGATTTCAATGATTACCTCTAAAAATCCCAACATTTATGAAACTAAATAACCATTCCTAGACAAATACAATACAGAAACACGTTTACGCACTCATGGGCTTGGTACAAAACAGTTTATTTTCTGGCGCATTTAAATAAACCAATCATTAAACCCGCATCAGCAATTAAAACATATATGTAGTGCTGTCAAAATTTAAGAAAATTTAAGAAAAATATTTTTGTGTGAAAAAATTAATAAAATATCTGACCGGCATGTCTACATTAAACCTAAAGAGGCTTCTGCGCATGCTCGTCACTAATGTGGCATGCTGGGTAATGGAGTTCTTATGATACCTGGCTAATAACATCACTATATATCTGCCTTAGGCCATATAAATGGGTTGTACTTGTATAGCGCTTTTCTACCTTCAAGGTACTCAAAGCGCTTTGACACTACTTCCACATTTACCCATTCACACACACATTCACACACTGATGGAGGGAGCTGCCATGCAAGGCGCTAACCAGCACCCATTAGGAGCAAGGGTGAAGTGTCTTGCTCAGGACACAACGGACGTGAGGAGGTTGGTACTAGGTGAGAAATGAACCAGGGACCCTCGGGTTGCACACGGCCACTCTCCCACTGCGCCACGCCGTCCCTATAGAAGGCCTTACTGACAATAACACGTGATCTGATTGGCTATCGCAACTGTCTGTCACTGTATGTCCTCGTTCACTTACAGTGCACAGATGCCCACATTGCTGGATCTGAACACTTCTGGCAGATTTGGTACAGCATGGCAACATAAGCCAGCTGAATTCTGATTGAATAAAAAAATTATATAAACTAAAAACAACAGCGCTGGAAGGAGCATAGTATAACATGAAGAGAATACGAATAATTTTAGATATTTAGGGAAAGTAAATTAAAAGTTACTTTTATCTTTAATTATGATCATGAGTTCTGGTTATGTTAGGTCAGCAGAGAAGGCCTTGCTGGCCCTGACGGCACACCACTGCCGGAATCAGAATCAGAAATAGTTTATTAATCCCCGAGGGGAAATTACAATTTTCAGCACAATCCCATTCAAGATCCGACAAACATTACAGGGAGACAGAACAGAATCGCTGACGGGTCTGCCAACTTTCGGCTCCCCTTACAAAAAAGGTGACATACAGGTAAACAATAGGAGGGGGGGAGGGAAAAAATTGGTCTAAGCCTGGGCCCCTGGAGAGGAGGTCCAGGCTGAGGATATTTGATTAGTATTAGAACCGGCCCGGAGGCCACAGCCGCCTGCTGCTGTTTTGCACGCACCAATACTCCATCAGTGTTGGCGCTAGGAATTTACAAAATGGGGTCCCAGGGACCCCATCGTGTCATAAAATTCGGGTCCCAATTTTTTGTAGCCGTTTTAAAAAAAAAAAAAAAAGACACATGTATGCATTATCCTGGTAGAGCTCCCATTCTACATTGTGTTTTCCAAAAAGGTTGTCATAAATGTTACTTAACGTTACTACTAAAATAATACAAAAGAAAACATTTTTTATGCATATGTAAATTTATTAATGAAAGGGGGGTTAGTGCGTCTGCCTCACAATAGAAAAGTCCTGGGTTTGATCCTGCGCTCGGAATCTCTGTGTGTGGAGTTTGCATGTTCTCCCCGTGCAGTGGGTTCCCTCCGGGTACTCCGGCTTCCTCCCACCTCTAAGGACATGCACCTGGGGATAGGTTGATTGGCAACACTAAATTGGCCCTAGTGTGTGAATGTGAGTGTGAATGTTGTCTGTCTATCTGTGTTGGCCCTGCGATGAGGTGGCGACTTGTCAAGGTTGACCCCGCCTACCGCCCGAATGCAGCTGTGATAGGCTCCAGCGACCCTGAATGGGACAAGCTGTATAAAATAGATGGATGTGAATTTATTCAGTAATAAATATCCATTCACTTTCTTCTTTCCTTCATGGAACTACACTTAACTGCTGCTGGTATTGTTTTTCTATGTTTTTATTATAATATTTTCAGAATGTGTTTTTTCTATTTTTGGCCATAGTAAGACAAAGAAAACAAACTGAAGTTGTTTTTAGTTTTAATGCCATGATTTTAATAGTCCGGCCAGCGTGTGAACAGATTTTCCTCCATGCGGCCCCTGAGCTAAAATGAATTTGACACCCCTGCACTAGAGCATTCCTACATATAATTATTAGGTCAGTCATAATACCTACACAAATCACATTCACAGATAAGTTAAAAAAAAAAGATATTCATTAATACATATGAATATTCCTTCATTTTACAGCAGTTTTGTCCTTAGTGTGACTAAGAGCCATTTGTGTTCTATGCTTGTCTTGTATTGGTCTTTAGCCCAATCCAAATGTAGCAGAATTTGGAAATTTTAAAACAATGAAAAATGTAAAATATTGATGCGAATAACACAAAGCTTACAATTGGGCTCATTATTTGATAATTTAGTACTGCTTAACACAAATATTGTGTCAATATGAAGACAATGTAACGTACATCGATAAACATGAATTGATATGCAAAAATGCAATGTATTTATCTGTACAGTACTCTATTTATTTAGATCTGCACCTTATTGCTCTTTTATCCTACACTACAACCTAATGCAACAACATTTCGTTCCTATCTGTACTGTAAAGTTCAAATTTAAATGACAATAAAAGGAAGTCTAATATTGAATATGAATAGTGTTATAAAGTCTAAATTTGAATGGTTTTTTTATAAATATGTGTTCAGTCTTCGGATGCTCCAATGTTTGTGTTCAAATAAGTCTCATAATTACTAAATTCTGCTGGGTCACTTCTCTTATGTTACAATTAAACTTATGTTGAATGGCAAAAATTTTAGGGACTGATGGAATTTCAAGGTGTTTGTTTTTCATGTCCACCAGGAAGACTCCTGTGGTTGAGAAGACAACCCTAGTTAAATGGCAGGTAAGAAAATACTTATGGCTCATCATCATCTGTTGTGTTATCATGTACAGTAATGTTTCCATGTCAATTCTATTCTTTCAAATTGGCAATGCATTTTCTGTATTACTGCTATCACACAAAAAAGTGAAGTAACGTTATTGCTGCAGTTCAGTATTGTTATTTTAACACCATCTGTCGTAGTGGTTTGTGCAGCCCTTTGAGACACTAGTGATTTAGGGCTATATAAGTAAACATTGATTGATTGATTGATCTCTATATTAATCTAAGGTTGACCAATGCAGTGTTTTGGTCATTTCTTTTGTGTACATTTTCTTATTCTTGCAGAAAGGGGAGATCAGCAATTTTGAATACTTGATGCATCTGAATACTCTTGCTCGGAGGACATACAACGACCTCATGCAGTATCCAGTTTTCCCCTGGATCCTAGCTGACTACAAATCAGAGGTAGGATACCTTTTAGATTGATGTACAGCAGGGGTCACCAACCTTTTTGAAGCCAAGAGCTACTTCTTGGGTACTGATTAATGCGAAGGGCTACCAGTTTGATACACACTTAAATAAATTGCCAGAAATAGCCAATTAGCTCAATTTACCTTTTAACTCTGTTATTATTAATAATTAATGATATTTATCTTTGTGGAAACACTGATCATCTTAATGATTTCTCACAATAAATAGACATAGGAACAGATAAATATATATATTAAAAAAAAGGGTATTTTTGTCTGTCATTCCGCCGTACATTTTTTTTCCCTTCTACAGAAGGTTTTTTGTAGAGAATAGATGATGAAAAAACACTTAATTGAACGGGTTAAAAGAGGAGAAAACACGAAAAAAAGGAAACATTTAATTTTTAAATATAGTTTATCTTCAATTTAGACTCTTTAAAATTCAAAATTCAACTGAAAAAAAGAAAAGAAAAACTAGCTAATTCGAATCTTTTTGAAAAAATTTAAAAAATAATTTATGAAACATCATTAGTAATTTTTTTTTTTTTTTTAATATATATATATATTTTTTTTAAATCAACAAAAAAACACACAAGATACACTTTCCATCAGTGCATCAACCCCCCAAAGAAAACCCCTCCCTCCCCCAATCACACCCAGCCACACCCACTCACACAAAAAAGGGTTGTTTCTTTCTGCTACCAAAATGCTGGTTCCCACAATATGTATAACACAGTCTGCAAGGGACTGTAATTTTTAGTAATTTTTCCTGATTAAGATTTTTTTTAGAACTGTGATGACATGTTTTAAATAGGTTGAAATCCAATCTGCACTTTGTTAGAATATATAACAAATTGGACCAGGCTATATTTCTAACAAAGACAAATATTTTTTTCTTCTAGATTTTCCAGAACAAAAATTTTAAAAGAAATTCAAAAGACTTTGAAATAAGATTTAAATTTGATTCTACAGATTTTCTAAATTCACCAGAATATTTTTTTTTAATTTTGATCATAATAACTTTGAATAAATATTTCACAAATATTCTTCGTCGAAAAAACAGAAGCTAAAATGAAGAATTAAATTAAAATGTATTTATTGTTCTTTACAATAATAAAAAAAAAAATTACTTGAACAATGATTTAAATTGTAAGGAAAGAAGAGGAAGGAATTTTTAAAGGTATATGTGTTTAAAAATCCTAAAATCATTTTTAAGGTTGTATTTTTTTCTCTAAAATTGTTTTTCTGAAAGTTATAAGAAGCAAAGTAAAAAAATAAATGATTTAAAGAAGTGAAGACCAAGTCTTTAAAATATTTTCTTGGATTTTCAAATTCTATTTGAGTTTTGTCTCCCTTAGAATTAAAAATGTCAAGCAAAGCGAGACCAGCTTGCTAGTAAATAAAAAAAAAATAGAGGCAGCTCACTGGTAAGTGCTGCTATTTGAGCTATTTTTAGAACAGGCCAGCGGGCGACTCATCTGGTCCTTACGGGCTACCTGGTGCCCGAGGTCAACGTGTTGGTGACCTCTGATGTACAGTATCTCACAAAAGTGAGAACACACCCCTCTCAGTGGCCTTGTGGTTAAAGTGTCTGCCCTGAGATCGGTAGGTTGGTAGTTCTAACCCCGGCCGAGTCCTACCAAAGACTATAAAAAAATGGGACCCATTACCTCCCTGTTTGGCACTCAGCATCAAGGGTTGGAATTGGGGGTTAAATCCCCATAAATGGTTCCCCGGCGCAGCACCGTTGCTGCCCACTGCTCCCCTCACTTCCCAGGGGGTGATCAAGGTGATGGGTCAAAGGCAGAGGACAAATTTTACCACACCTAGTGTGTGTGTGACAATCATTGTTAATTTAACTTAACTTAACTCACAATACAGCAAGTGCTTGGAAAACAGTATATATTTACTATCTTCTAAAAATTACTCAACACACAACATCATAGTCTAAGTAGCTGGAATAACATGATTGCACATAATTATGAAGAAGTCCAAATTGTGGGAATGTTTAGTATAGTGTGAGCAACCGAAGGGATGGGGTAGTGGGTAGGAGGGGGTCTAACTACCTACACCATCCTATCAAACATGCAAAATGGTTTGCTCCTCCTGAATAGCAGCAAACTTAACTTTGAACACTTCACTCAACACAGATGTCTAAATTGTCATCAAAGCTCACCTTTGAACATTCACACACAGCACTAGCATTTTGGAACAAGGGAGAAGTGATGGAAGAAGGATAATGAATGCATTGGAGAAAGTTATGTACACGTTTCACTTTTGCATCTCATTGCACATAACTGTGGTGAGTTCAAAGACCCTTGATTAAATTTATAAACAGATGTGTCCCTAAATTATAAAACACAGGGAGATCTAACTCACAGGAGATGCACTATTTATAATACTATTGATAATATAATCATATTAATGATGTATTAATATGATTTCTATTATCCGCTGATGATAAATCTTATGCGTATCGGCTAATTTCTACTCTACAGTCTAAAGCAGTGGTTCTCAACCTTTTTTCAGTGCTCCTGTGAATTTTTTTTTATTCAAGTACCCCCTTATCAGAGCAAAGCATTTTTGGTTGAAAAAAAGAGATAAAGAAGTAAAATACAGCACTATGTCATCAGTTTTTGATTTTTTAAATTGTATAACTGTGCAAAATATTGCTCATTTGTAGTGGTATTTCTTGAACTATTTGGAAAAAAAGATGTACATATAACTAAAAACTTGTTGAAAAATAAACAAGTGATTCAATTATAAATAAAGATTTCTACGCGTAAAAGTAATCATCAACTTAAAGTGCCCTCTTTGGGGATTGTAATAGAGATCCATCTGGATTCATCGACTTAATTCTAAACATTTCTTCACAAAAAAAGAAATCTTTAACATCAATATTTATGGAACATGTCCACAAAAAAAAATCTAGCTGTCAACACTGAATATTGCATTGTTGCATTTCTTTCCACAGTTTATGAACTTACATTCATATTTTGTTGAAGTATTATTCAATAAATATATTTATAAAGAATTTTTGAAATGTTGTTATTTTTAGAATTTTTAAAAAAATCTCACGTACCCCTTGGCATGCCTTCAAGTACCCCCAGGGGTACGCGTACCCCCATTTGAGAACCACTGGTCTAAAGTAAAGGGAAACTTGACATATTTATAGTCATATTTAAGTAAATAACTACAGATTATACAATTATTTAATATGTACTTAATATTAATATTCTGGCCAGTTTATATTGAATTTGTTGGCACTTTTTTGTAAAAAAAAAAAAAAAGAGGGCCTTATCTACTGTAGATAATGTATGTTCTAGATGTGTTAATCACCTCTTCAAAAGATAAAAACCTAATGAAAGTTTTTACATGTGTTTTAAAAAGATGGTTTTCACCAAATTAACGCAGCAATTAGTTTTTTAGTGCATTTAAACATAGCAAGTGTGTGTGTATGGAACAGTGATGTTGGGTTTAGGGTGAAATGTTGGACCCTTCATGAGTTTTGTGTACAGGTGTATGGGGCTCCAGAATATAGTGCTACGCTGCTGTTAACACCATTGTTATAGTACTGCTTTGTTCCTCTGGGGCAGGGGTGCCCACACTTTTTCTGCAGGCGAGCTACTTTTCAATTGACCAACTCGAGGGGATCTACCTCATTTATATATATCATTTATATTTATTTATTTATGAAAGAGACATTTTTGTAAACAAGTTAAATGTGTTTAATGATAATACAAGCATGTGTAACACATATAGATGTCTTTCTTTCACGAAGACAAGAATATAAGTTGGTGTATTACCTGATTCTGATTATTTGCATTGATTGGAATCAGACAGTAATGATGATAACGCCCACATTTTCAAATGGAGGAGAAAAAAAGTTGTCCTTTCTGTACAATACCACATGAAAGTGGTTGGTTTTTGGCTTCTAATTCATCCAGCTTCCATACACTTTACAAGAAAAACATTGGCGGCAAATTCCGTAGCTTGCTTGATTGACATTCACGGCACCCGAGGGTCTTGTGAGATGACGCTGGCTGCTGCCAGTTCATTATTATGAAAAAATGACAGAGAGGAAGGCGAGAAACACTTTTTATTTCAAAAGACTTTCGCGCCGTCCCTTCCGTCAAAACTCTAAAGGCCGACTGCACATTTCCTATCTTCACAATAAAAGCCCTGCTTCACGCTGCCTGCGCTAACAAAATAAGAGTCTCGGAAAGCTGGCGTGCACAAATGATGTGCACGCCAGCTTTCTGAGGGATCGCTTGTGCACGCCAGTTTTCCGAGACTCTGTATTTAGTTAGCGCAGGCAGCATGAAGCAGGGCTTTTATTGTGAAGATAGGAAATGTGCAGTCGGCCTTTAGAGTTTTGACGGAAGGTACGGCGCGAGAGTCTGTTGAAATAAAAAGTGTTTCTCGCCTTCCTCTCGGTCATATTTTCATAATAATGATCCTGCAGCAGCCAGCGTCATCTCACAAGACCCTCCGGTACCGTGAATGTCATTTAAGTGACGTCTTGGTGAAGATTGATGATCACTAATTTTTAGGTCTATTTTTTTTAAAAGCCTGGCTGGAGATCGACTGACACACCCGCCGCGGTCAACTGGTAGCTCGTGATCGACGTAATGGGCACACCTGCTCTGGGGCATGGGGAATTCACCAGAGACACACACTTTGAAAAATGTTCCTTACTTTATGACAACATCAAAGGGCTGGTAGATGAATGTCCAGTGCCACACTTGTGCAGCCCTCGGTAATAATGCTACCCATCACCATTCTTGACTGTAGACAAGATACACTTATCTTGGTACTAACTTGTGTTGCCAGTTATCTAAACAGTGCATGTCTGTTGAATTATTTGTATGTATGTATGGGAAATGTATAGGAAATCTATACAGTTATACGACCTATCCATTGAGCAACCTGACTGGCGGCGGAACCCACCATCCTCCCTTCATGACAAGCAGTGACCTAAATTGGTCATCGCTACATACAGAGTGAAAAAAAGTTCAAAGCCTATTTTTTAACAATTTGATTATTATAGTTAACAACTAAAAATCCCAAATTCAGTATCCCATAAAATTTAAAAAAACATCAAAGTTCAATATTGTAGACTATGGTTTCCCTATCTAATCATATAATTAATTTAAAAAAACTTAGGAGTTTTATTGGTCTATTTTTCTTATTCGGAACCTTAGAAATAATCTCATCTTTCTTACTAAATGTTTGTTTTTATCAATTTTGCCTTTACTGCATGGAATTACATATCTTTTAAACGTTATTACCTGGTCATGCAAAACGTATTATACTTTAATATAGTTCAAACATTTTTTGCTAGAATAAATATAAATACCTAAATATCTGCTAGCCACCTTATTTTATGATTTCTCACTTTTGTCCAGGCCACCTACTCAGTGGCCTAGTGGTGAGAGTGTCTGTCCTGAGATCGGTAGGTTGTGGGTTCAAACCCCGGCCAAGTCATACCAAAGACTATAAAAATGTGACCCATTACCTCCCTGCTTGGCACTCAGCATCAAGGGTTGGAATTGGGGGCTAAATCACCAAAAATGATTCCCAGGCGCGGCACTGCCCTCTGCTCCCCTCACCTCCCAGGGGGTGAACAAGGGGATGGGTCAAATGCAGAGGACAAATTTCTCCACACCTAGTGTGTGAAAATCATTGGTATTTTAAAGGCATACTGAAACCCACTACTACCCACCACGCAGTCTGATAGTTTATATATCAATGATGAAATATTAACATTGCAACACATGCCAATACGGCCTTTTTAGTTTACTAAATTGCAATTTTAAATTTCCCGGGAGTTTCGTCTTGAAAACGTCGTGTAATGATGACGTGTATGCAAGATGTCACGGGTTGTAAGGAAATATGAGCGCTGCGCACACACACAGCTAAAAGTCGTCTGCTTTAACCGCATAATTACACAGTATTTTGGAGATCTGTGTTGCTGAATCCTTCTCAATTTGTTCAATTAATATTGGAGAAGTCAAAGTAGAAAGATGGAGTTGGGAAGCTTCAGCCTTTAGCCACACAAACACACGGTGATTCCTTGTTTAAAATTCCTGGAGGTGAAACTTTACTATGGATCAGAGCGCGGTCAAGTAAACATGAATCCCGACGGAATGTCAACCAGCAGGTTTCGGTGAGAAAATTGTGGTAAAAAGTCACTTCTTACCGGATATCAGCTGAGCTTGTGCCGTCCATAGCTGCCGTCGACTCCCCTGAGACACTGCGCGTCAACACACCCGTAGAGACACACCTCCGACTATCAGGTACTATTAAACTCACTAAAACACTAGCAACACAATAGAAAGATAAGGGATTTCCCCGAATTATCCTAGTAAATGTGTCTAAAAACATCGGAATCCATCCCAATGCAATCGCGTTTTTTTTTTTTCTTTTTTTTTTTTCTTTTTTTTTTTTCTAGTCCGTCGCTATCAATATCCTCAAACACAAATCTTTCATCCTCGCTCAAATTAATGGGGAAATTGTCGTTTTCTCGGTCCGAATAGCTCTTTTTGTTGGAGGCTCCCATTAAAATAAATGTGAATATGTGAGGAGCCATCAACATGTGACGTTATCGTCTGCGACTTCCGGTAGAGGCAGGGCTTTTCTCTTAGCACTGAAAGTTGCCAACATTATCATGGATGTTCTCTACTAAATCCTTTCAGTAAAAACATGGCAATATTGCGAAATGATCAAGTACAACACATAGAATGGACCTGCTACCCCCGTTTACATAAAAAAATCTAATTTCAGTAGGTCTTTAACTTTAACTTTGTGTAATATTATCATGAGGTGATTATACATTTTTTTACATTAACTGTTAAAAGCGTCCTTCTGAAGACAGCTATAACCGAGATGTGGCCATTAATAACAAGTTAGACACCCCTGCTCCAATCTATTGAGTAGGCGTGTAGGACTACAGTATCTTGCAAAAGACTCATAACTGCCAATGAGTGTTTATACATTTAGAAGACATGACTCGTTCGCAAATGTCACATCTTCACCAGGCAAAGACCCACTGAAAACAGGGCAATGGACTAAACAAATGCGAAACAATGCTCCAATCCAAGTTTAATTTCTATAGTATTGTTGTCCCTTGAGAAGATATAATGAGAAGTTTTGCTGCATTATGAGTGATGTACTCTACTGTAACATCACATTGACTACAACGTCCCATACAAATGAATATGTGTCTTACCCAAACAGTCACTGGACCTGTCAGATCCTCAAATATTCCGTGATCTGTCGAAACCAATGGGCGCTCAGTCGGAAAAAAGAAAGCAGATGTTCATCCAGAGATATGAAGAAGTGGAGAACATTGAGGATGAAGGTATCTATCCAGCATGCTAATTTTCATCCCTCTGCTTTTGTTTTATTACAGTGTATCTTTTTTAAAATGTTTTTTTTATAGGAGATATGTCAGCACGATGCCACTATTGTACTCACTACTCCTCAGCAATTATCGTGGCCTCTTTCCTTGTTCGCATGGAGCCATTTTCTCACACCTTCCAGGCACTGCAGGTGAAACAAAATGTATTAATATTCAATCCACAAAATAGCAAGTATAAACAACTTTCATCTTTGATTCAGTGAGTTGTACATCATCATTTACTGCATGATTATTTTTATAATCAAAATAGAAATTACTGCCTTTTTTCCATTTTAACCAAGTGCAACACTACTAAAAGAAAAACATGCTTCAGGTGTGAACAACTCTTTGTGAGTGATTAGAATGATTGCAATTAATATTAACTAGACTCATTATAAACATAATGCATAAAAGTCAGCTCACACAAACAAATGCTTGCCAATTATAGTAAACTGAAGCAACCAGAGTTTTCCTTATTTAGGGGGGAGGAAAACATTTTTACAATAATAATATTTACGTCTTACTATAATGTAATCCTATTACTCTGCATCTTGTACCAACCCTTTCACTTTTTTGTCTTGGTTTGAAAACGCATTATAGTGCGATTTCAATATATATGCAAATAATGGCAGGAGGCATCTTAAATCAGCTCGTACGGATAGCCATTGCTGTGGCAAATTTCCAGTACAGCGTCCAATTGATTGTAATGAAAAGGCATGCATATTTGATAGTCAGAATAAAGCAATAAAGATGTTAGTCTGGTGAATTATTGTGCCTTTTTGTCTGCTGAAGCGCAATGTTGTAATATCCATAACAGGATTTACATCTTTAACCAGGTTTATCAATATATAAGCTAGTTGTATTCATTGCAATAAGTGTTTTACTCTAAATTACATTCTCTCTCATGAGATTTTCATCAGAGATTATAGGAATTTATGGAAGGATGAAATGCTTCCGTGTGTTTCACTGCTCTGACTACTGTAGTAATGTAACATTACATCACTTTTTCACCGTATCTGTGTCTCTTTCTCTCATTCTAGGGAGGACTTGATATCCCGGAGCGTATGTTTTATAGTGTAAACAAAGAGTGGGAGTCTGCCTCCTGTGACAACATGAGTGATGTCAGAGAGCTGATTCCTGAGTTTTTCTACCTGCCAGACTTCCTGCTTAACTCCAACCACATGCAGCTGGGTCAGCCTCCAAGACTCATAATTCTCTACATCTTTGAATCAAGCTAAGGCTGCGTTCGCACCAAAAACGACACTTTAGGCCTGATCTACTAATCTAAATAGCACGTGCAAACTAAAATGACATGTGCTATTAGTGGGCGTGTTGTGTGTGATTTACAAAATCTTTGTGTACAATTGATAACTTGTGCAGACCACCTTATTTAAATGAGATTGATGATGCTGATTTCACCATGGAGACACTCATTTACCTCCACATTGACATTGGCATGTTTCTCCTTCCTGTGGCTTTTTGCTATGTACTGAAACATGCAGCGGACATGTACCACTTTTTATGGGCATTTTTGAAGTAGTCCTGCAGTGCAGACATAACGTAACCCACTTTATAGCGTGCTGAAGCTGCGCACATTGGTAGATGCTGGCACGAATTGGTAGCTTGTGCCGCAAGGTTCCGGATGCAAGAAAATGCATATTGCAATACGTTTTTATCATATGTATGAAAATACGCCAGCAAATACCAAAACCCATCATTATGTAATTAATGGTTTTATCAGCCCCTTATGTCATCCAGCCAATGCAGTGCTATTACATTCTTTCTCACAGCTTTTTTCTGCACTTTTTGCGATGTAGTAAAACATGCAGCAGACATGTACCACTTTTTATGGGCATTTTTGAAGTAGTCCCGCAGAGTTGACATAACGTAACCCACTTTATAGCGTGCTGAAGGGGCGCACACTGGGAGATACTGGCACGGATTGGGAGTTTGTGCCGGAAAGTTCCGGACGCAAGAAAATGCATATTGCAATACGTTTTTATCATATGTATGAAAATACGCCAGCAAATACCAAAACCCATCATTGTGTAATTGATGGTTTAATCAGCCCCTTATGCCATCCAGCCACTGCAGTGCGATTACATCCTTTCTCACAGCTTTTTTCTGCGCTTTTTGCTATGTACTAAAACATGCAGCGGACATGTACCACTTTTTATGGGCATTTTTGAAGTAGCCCTGCAGAGCAGACATAACATAGCCCACTTTATAGCGTGCTGAAGGAGCGCACACTGGGAGATACTGGCACGGATTGGGAGTTTGTGCCGGAAAGTTCCGAACGCAAGAAAATGCATATTGCAATACGTTTTTATCATATGTATGAAAATACGCCAGCAAATACCAAAACCCATCATTATGTAATTGATGGTTTAATCAGCCCCTTATGTCATCCAGCCACTGCAGTGCGATTACATCCTTTCTCACAGCTTTTTTCTGCGCAACTGTGTCTTTGCACATCCTTTTTCGACGTACTAAATTTAGATGCAAAACAGCAGTTGCAGAACAGTTATTGCCTTGATAATTCACACTGCTTGTGCTAAATAATTGTATGTGCATTTTCTCCTCCCAGTATTGTATCCATGTTCATGGAGAGACAAGCTAAATGGATTGCGCTGCTTTATTTTCTCACCTAAAAGACACAGGCTTTATAGATCAGCTTTGTGTGTGCTATCAAGTTTGCACGTCTTTTAATACACGCAAACCTTTAGTAGATCAGGCCTTTAGTACACACTTTTATGCAGTTTACTTAGCAGTCACACTGGTATTTCTGTCATGAGAACAAATAACGTGCATAAAGTAAAGACTTGATTGAACAGGTTTTGTGACGTATGTGGCGTAACACAAATATTTTAAACCAAAATTCACAAATCATGTTTGAGCTCAAGTAAAACAAATCACACCAGAGTTCACCTTATTGGTGTACAGGTGAAACTCAAAAGACCTAAAATATTGCGCAAAAGTTTGTATATTACAAAGAAGTGAAACTAATATAAAGTTAAAAGTACCACTGATAGTCACACACACACACGAGGTGTGGTGAAATTACCCTCTGCCTTTGACCCATCCCCTTGTTCCACCCCCTGGGAGGTGAGGGGAGCAGTGAGCCGCAGCGGTGGCCACGCTCGGGCATCATTTTGGTGATTTAACCCCCAATTCCAACCTTTGATGCTGAGTGCCAAGAAGGGAGGTAATGGGTCCCATTTTTATAGTCTTTGGTTTGAACTCACGACCTACTGATCTCAGGGTGTTACAGTAATACTGTATATTACAGTATGACATAAGATCATAACATGCAACTGAAGATGTTTGAAGCTTTCTCTTGATGCAATTTTGATGATTACGGTTTACAGCTTATGAAAAGCTCAAACTGAAAATCTCAGTAATTTTAGAGTTTTTAGAAACTGTAAGCCATGATCAAGCACAATATTCAAATTGTTTTCAGTATCACCTGTATATCAGGCTTTCGGAACCCGAGGGTCCCTGGTTCAATCCCCACCTAGCACCAACCTCCGTTGTGTCCTGAGCAAGACACTTCACCCTTGCTCCTAATGGGTGCTGGTTAGCGCCTTGCATGGCAGCTCCCTCCATCAGTGTGTGAATGTGTGTGTGAATGGGTAAATGTGGAAGTAGTGTCAAAGCGCTTTGAGTACCTTGAAGGTAGAAAGGCGCTATACAAGTACAACCCATTTATTTATTTATTTATTTATTTATTTAATTCACTCTTGACCAAATTAATTGTACTAGCGGAAGAATCGCATGAGAGTTTCTTTTAACTGAACTAAAAATGACAATTGTGAACGCACCCTAAAGGAGTAATTCCAACCTTCTTCTATGCTTGATGTTCATGTGTATTATACTGTATGCTTGTTTTCATTGTCAACCAGCTATTCCAGACTAGATCTACAGCTATCATCCTGTTTCCTTTCCAGTCTTTCTTAGTTGAAGAAGAATCCTAAACGTAGAGTCTTAATTTCACATCGGTTTTAAAACGCAAGTCCGTTATTACAACAGACAGGCTATATAGTCCATCTTGACTCAAAATACTTCATTTGATTCTTGTAAACATGGAACATGGCATTTAGTGAACCATCACAGTGGTTTGATGTCATTTTAAAAGTTTTAGCAAGAAGTAGTGAGGTGTTGTTGCAATACTGACTGTAGTTATGTTCCGACTGCATTATACATACAGTAACTTCTGGTAATGCAGCGCTTTGCAATGGTTCCTCTTTATAGTTTACGCTATTTATCATCCTAAAATGCAATAGTTTATCTGTGTTGCAGTCACTCTTGGTAAAACTCCCCATGACAGATTGTGCATCGACAAACACTTTAATCTGCACCGTCATTGTTTAAACTGACTTGCTGTCCTCGTCTGCACTTCTGCCTTTAGGCTGCAGGGAGGACGGAACCGCTCTTGGAGATGTGGAACTGCCGGCATGGGCGAAAGATGACCCTCAGGAGTTCATTAGAATCCAACGCGAGGTCAGTGACCTCATACTCACTGACGCTTTCAGCTACTAATTAAATTATGTGGCGTTTTCCCATAAGAGCTATTAAATGCTTTTCAAAACAGACCGTATACAGTGTATAGTAATAGTGTTGCTTGCAATAATCTCGAATCATATTACAATTACTGTAAATAGTAGAGGTATTTTTCACAATACACACTTATTGTAATGTTGTTGTTTTTTTTTTATAACGGCCAGTTTTCTTGCTTATCAATGAAAACGTGTCTGCAGGACAACAAGCCTATTCAGCAAAACTCAAGGAAGGCCTTTATTTTTCCCACAATGCATCTAGTCTACAAGCTCTCTCTCTTTTCTCAGCTATTCCCTTGTGTAAGCTTATTGGATCATTTTGCGCTTGACTCTCCCTTTTCTCCATCCCGCGGGCATCCCAACTGTTATCACTGCACAATCTACTCGACTACTGCCCACCATTCTCATAAAATTAGTAACTTTTAACGATTTTTTTTCTTCCATACACAAATTAAATCAAGACAATACATCCTCGTTATGAGGTTTTTTTTTTGGTTACTCGAGGGTGGGATTATTAAGAATAGTTGCAAGCGCACAGCAGGTCATTATGTCCCCTTTTTTTTTTTCTTATTAACTCTTCAAAACCAATCTCTGGCTAATTCTGCACAAATCATTCTTTAATGCCAATGTGGTGGCAAGCTCATAACACAACTCTGCAGCGTCTGACTTCTAAATTGACTTTTCAAGGAAATCACGCAGTACCTTTTTTAATTTGATTGCTTGTGGATGTTAAAACCAGTTTCGAGTGTTGCTCAAGTCTCATATTAAAAATTTGAATGTTGGTGTCACAGTTATACCAAACCACTGCATACGTTTGTGTTGACTAGTGATCGACTGTTGACTCAGTTTTTTTTTTTAATTACAGGCTTTGGAAAGTGACTACGTGAGTTCACACCTCCACTTGTGGATTGACCTGATTTTCGGGTACCGGCAACAAGGCCCCGCTGCTGTTGAAAGCATCAACACCTTCCATCCTTACTTTTACGGCCAAAGAGGCCATCAGTATGTGAAAGACCCCCTCATCAAAAGCACAATTTTGGGCTATGTTAGCAACTTTGGGCAGATTCCCAAACAGGTAAAAAATAAAAAACAAAAAACCTGTTTCCAAACAATTTTGAATAAATTAGAAAATAATGTTTTGTTTATGCTCCAGCTCTTTATCAAACCTCATCCGCCTCGTTGTGGCACAAAGAAAGATGTTGCTTCACCACCTCATCCGATGCCTTTTTTCTTCAATCTGAACAAACTCAAGATGGCAGCCCAACCATTCAGAGGTACATTTTGATGCTAAAAACAGCATTCAAAAACAAATGTTTAGTTCAATTTCCTCTCACTTAAAATTCCATATCATAAAAAGACCCACACTTGTGGAAGTGTGACAGGGAATGCGGTCCTGATTGTTTATTCAGAAAGAAAAGTTGCTCTACAAACAGAAAGACTTGCGGTCCCAAACAATCAGATGAAAGCTAAAGAGAAACTTCAGGCTCAACATGAAAATATCAGGAAGCATACTTCCAAATCAACAATAGAATGGCGTCCCTTGAAGGCAAAATTAGAGCCCAGACCTAAATTGCACGGAAAATCAACATAAAGAGACCTAGAGAGGGTTGATGTATTCACTGTCCGACAGGTTCAGAGCGCTTTTCAAGGTAAACTGAATGATATGCAATAATTTAACACTGTGCTCATTTACGTAACCTGCTCATTACACTTCATTAGAATAGCTCAGGTTTTAATTCACTTTATGGCCTAAAGTTATTCATTTTATTAGGTTATTCATCATATTTTAACATAGTATCAGCAAGTGTAAAGGGAAACATTGACTCCAATAATATAGTTACAATCCAGGAAAAAAAAATGCATGCAATTATTGTCATCTCCAACTGCCACCACTTTGTGTGTGTGTCCCCCCCCCCTTTTATTTTATCTCACACCATTTGACGCCAATTATTATATACAAGATGTGTCCCGGTCTTGGGGGGATCGTTGGAACAGCGCAAGAGCATCCATATTTTAATTTGCACTATGGACGGAGAGGAAGGCGCTATCTGTTCAAACTACAATATGGAGATGACTCTTTTGCTGAGCTCTACTTAATAATCGGAATATCCCTACAGGCCCACTGAGGGAGAGGAGATGAAGCCGCAAATGCTCAGGGAGAGATTCCTGCATATTACCTTTCATATTAAATCTTAGAGTGTCTGATCTGATCAATAAGCAGATAGAGATGAATAGGTGGAGGAATGCCTGGACTCACGCAGAATTTACTTCTTTCTGGGGACTTTAGAAAGCAAATCTGGTGACAGGGTGTAATGATTTGTTCTTCTTCCTGCACAGATAGCTCAATTACAAGAACAATTACAGCCGCTCTTTGTCTCTCTGACTGCACACACAGCGAGACACTCTTACACTCAACTTTTGAATCAGGTGTCCCCCAAGGATATTTACTGTTTCTGGTTTATCTGGAAATTGCTGCCCTAATTGTCCTGTTTTCTGTTGTTTATTTAATGACATGCTATACAAAGGTACCTAACCCATTAATCTGATTTGTTTCTTTATAGACCATTAATACAATATTTACATATTTTGAGCCAGAGTAAGCATAGTATGTGTATATTTTGTTTAAATAGTCCTTAATTAATAGATTACAACATTTAGGAAACATGTTGGTGCTTTTGTGGGTGCCCCACTTGCAGTCACAAATTGTGTAATACACACTCAATGATCTTTCGACAGAGTTGCCAAGAGGTCCAGTCGGTCAAATAATGTGTCTGGAGAAAGAAGTGCTCGTTCTAGAGAGAAACCGACTCCTCCTGTCAACTTCGCTGAGCTGCTACTTCAGCTGGGGTTTCCCTGACAACAGCTGCACTTTTGGAAATTACGCCACTGACAAGGTTAGTGTAGCCATTGCCTTTACTAGTACGTTTTTGAAATGTAGTCACCAAGGGCACATGCAAAGCTCATCTACTAAATGTGCGCACAGAGCATTGCTTCGCTTGAGGGAGCGCAATCCATTTAGTGTGTCTGTCTTCATTAATATGCAGAATATGTGCTGATCATCAGATAGCCCACAATGCTGGTAGGAGAAGATGCAAATATAATTGTTTAGTTTTATTTTTCAAAGGCAAAACTCAACTGCGAGCGCTTTTTTGCGTCTTTATTTAGCACGTCAAAAAAGTATGTACAAATTGACACAGTTACACACACAGCTGTGAGAAAGCAGCACCATACTACATGTACTTGTCAACATATCAAATGTCAAAAATAAAAATATCAGACATATTGTCTGTTCAGCAATATCATTTTATAATTTAATAGCTGCTGGACGACTTAAAGGCTGATTTAAAGGAATTAAATTGATGTTTTTTGTGTCTGCTGGAGGGGGTTTTAATGATGTTTTTTCATATTGAAGATATATTATTAACTTGGGTTGTCAAACGATTACAATTATTTTTCACAATTAATAGCATTTTGTGTATAGTTGACTCAAAATTATCTCGATTAATCGCAGATAGTTGTAATTTTTCGTCATTAATAAGTGTACCTTAGACAGATCATTTTCGGGGGGGACGGGAGGGGGGCGCTTTCCCAGCTGTAATCTGTGATATTTCTACCTGAATAAATGCTTCTGATATTCTGTACATTACTTGTTGTGAAGTTAATGGTCTTCATATTGAGAGAGAATGAACAAGTATTGTGTATCTAGGAGAGAAGTACGGAGGACGATGTGTGTGCACGTAGGAAATATCTGTTGGAATTAGGCTTTTTGTTATCATAAAATTGGCAATAAAAGCTAAAAAGAAAGTCAGACTCTGTCTGTTTTCTCCTGGACACTACAACACATTATATTACTTTATTTTGTCAGGTGTGGTGGCTAATATGAAGCCGTACATTTAGGTTTGTTAGGTGTGGCGGCTAGTATGAAGCCGTACATTAAGGAGAAACCCTAAATGTAGTTAAACCGGATGTATAGCGTAGCACTTTTAATTTTGAAGCCAGAAAATTGTGCTATTGTTTTGAGAAAGTGTCTTGACATGTTTTATTGTCAGATCGACTGTTTGCAAAAAAAAAAAAAAGTCTCCTTTCGACATCCTGTTGACCGTTTTTTATTTTTCTTGAGCTTTTATGTAATCTTACTTACTAAAGCAGTCACAGTAACAATCTACCTTAATCATAATCTGGACATGGAAGTAAAGCACCACCCACCTCTTTCGACGCGCGCAGCAGGCGTTTGCTGCAAGGATGTCGTCTCGTCTCACGGCGAAAAATAGTCCTTTTTTGTCGGGAAAACAACGTGCCATGGCTTTGAACCTGATATTTCCATTAGATAGAATTCCCTTTGTCCATTTCTGCTCGCTTGTGGCTCATCAGTAGCAAGTGAACAGCCACCGAGTACCACCGCTATGGCAAGCAAATGTCAAAAAGAAAGTGTTGGTATTAATCGCCGGATAAAAAAAATGGTGCCGTTATTGAAATTTATTGTTAACCCGTTACCGCGTTAACTTTGACAGCCGTATTATTAACATATTTCCAATGTGAAAAAAACTCTCCTGCACGGTGGAAGATGGGTTAGTGCATCTGCCTCACAATACGAAGGTCCTGAGCAGCCCTGGGTTCAATCCCGGGCTCGGGATCTTTCTGTGTGGAGTTTGCATGTTCTCCCCGAGACTGCGTGGGTTCCCTCCGGGTACTCCGGCTTCCTCCCACCTCCGAAAACCAGCAGCTGGAGATAGGTTGATTGGCAACACTAAATTGGCCCTAGTGTGTGAATGTCTGTCTTTCTGTGTTGGCCCTGTGATGAGGTGGCGACTTGTCCAGGGCGTACCCTGCCTCCCGCCCGAATGCAGCTGAGATAGGCTCCAGCGACCCCCCGTGACCTCAAAAGGGGCAAGCGGTAGAAAATGGAGGGATGGATGGATGGATTTCTCTTCACAATCACAGTCAGTGCCGCAGCCTCTCCCATGAGCGCACCTGCAGTCTGCAAAAAGAAAAGTGGTTTCTATTGTAGGTGCAACGTAGGACTGCTTTTAAAATGCCCATAAAAAGTGGTACATGTCTGCTGTTTTAAAACATAGCAAAACGCCACAGTTAGGAGGCGCATGATAACGTGAATGTGCAGTAAATGATCAACTGTCTCTGTGGTGAAACCCCCGTATAGTACACACAAAAACCTTGATTGAATAAGGTTTTTGCACTCAGTCTTTGTAGATCACATGCAACACACCCACTAGTAGTACACGCAATTCTATAGTTTGCACACAGTGTTTGGCTCATGGTATTTGGATATAGTTGATCATGTCCTAAGTCTTTATTCCCTGTATCCCATGTCTTTGCTTTTATTTTTTTTAAGACCTTCGCTGTGTGCGAGATTTTATGTGACTGGGGTGCCACGCTGTGCGCTGTTAGTCCCAATCCAACAACCATCATCACAGCAGGAAGCAGCACTGTGGTTTGTGTGTGGGATGTGGCAGTCAACAAGGACAAACGTGTCCACATGAAACTAAGACAGGTGAGCCTGCACGCTACTTAGACGTACACTGAAACTGAGTTAGTCAAGCCACATTTACCAGATGTTAGCCATTATCATGTGTGGTTGACCAAAAAAAACATTAATGATCAAAATATCTCAAGTATACCAAAACATATTCATACATGATATCATTATATCCAAAATCTATCAACAATTTTAACCCCCCCTATACTTTACATGTATTTCCTAAAGATACTAACTTTCAACAGCTGAGTGATGAGTGTTTAAAGTATTACAAGTGTTGTTTTTTAATTGTTTTTGTTTTGTAAAACAACCGTAAGTTAATAATACGCATTGTAAAAAATAATTTACATTGACGGCTATATAATATATATATATATATATATATATATATATATATATATATATATATATATATATATATACTGTATGTATTTTTTAAATTATTATAATTATTCTTTTTTTTTTTTTTAGCTTAAATAGGGTTAAACTTCAATAAGTTTACACTGGACAATTCTTGCTAGACTTCTGTTTGGCAAAATATTTTTTTATGTTTAGATTTAAATTCCTGACATATAATTATGTTACAATATTTAATTACACATTTGAATAACATTACTTAGGACTCAGGCATACTTCATAACACTAAAACAACAACAATAGAAGACAAAATGCCTGAAAAATAAAAATGAATGAATAAGTATGGTAATAAAAATAACCAAAAAATAAAACACTCACACTTTGGTTGGGACGTCAGTTGTTCCAGAAATCCACTATAATGCAGTGTTCCATTTACCTCGAAAGTTTGAAGTCAGTGCTCAGAATGACGTCACAGCTGAGTTGTGAGCTTTCCAGTTACAAGGTCGGAAATCACGATGGCCACATCCACGAAAGCTATTTTCTGAGTGTGTCTTGTCTGAATATACTTATGGAAAAAGATGCACGTTTTCTGCAACCTTCAATTTTGGTGGACGAAAAGGAAACACAGACGCTATTGCTAGCGATGTACAGTGTGTACACCAGATGAAATAAATATAGTTTAGGCTACAGTGATGTCACCATATATAAATGTCCAACAATGCATTGAATATGGCTGATCAAAACCTAATCAGAAGTGCTAGTAACGGATATTATAGAAGCATATATTATTGTTTACATTCAGTGCAGCCATCTCTGACACAAACTCAGGAGTGGTGAAAATGCTCCAACTTTCCGAGTCGGGCCTCGAGAGGCGTTGCACTTGAAATTCTGACTAGGAAGAACTCGAAAATTCTGACTTCTCAGTACAAACGGAAAGCAACATAAGTCACCTCTGGTTTGATTGATTGATTGAAACTCTTATAAGTAGATTGCACAGTACATATTCCATACAATTGACCCCTAAATGGTACGAATACGATTTTCAACTCGTTTAAAGGCCTACTGAAACCCACTACTACCGACCACGCAGTCTGATAGTTTATATATCAATGATGAAATGTTAACATTGCAACACATGCCAATACGGCCGGTTTAGTTTACTAAATTACAATTTTAAATTTCCCGCGGAGTTTCTTGTTGAAAACGTTGTGGAATGACGACGCGTATGATGACGTGTGTTTGTGACGTTATGGTTAGAGGCGACATATTAGCTCAGCACCACTTACGGCTAAAAGTCGTCTCTTTTCATCGCATAATTACACAGTATTTTGGACATCTGTGTTGCTAAATCTTTTGCAATTTGTTCAATTAAAAATGGAGACTATAAAGAACAATGCTGTTGGTGGAAAGCGGTGTATTTTGGCCGGCTCTAGCAACACAAACACAGCCGGTGTTTCTTTGTTTGTTG
Organism: Nerophis ophidion; assembly: GCF_033978795.1. Classification (NCBI taxonomy): domain Eukaryota; kingdom Metazoa; phylum Chordata; class Actinopteri; order Syngnathiformes; family Syngnathidae; genus Nerophis; species Nerophis ophidion. The sequence continues at coordinate 10,731,439 of NC_084619.1, forward strand.
TGAAGCTTTAACACAGAGCGGTCAAGCGAACATGTTTCTCTACGTCAACCAGCATGTTTTTGGATGGGAAAATTGTGATATTAAGTCGGCTCTTACCGGAGACATCAGTGGACTATGCGTCCTCCTGCAGTAGCTGTCAAAAAAGGCAGCTGTAAGCTTGGCTCCTCGGCTTCTCTCTGAAACACTGGCGTGTTCACCGCAGCCATCCGACTTTGAGGTATGTCTTTACAATCTCACTAAAACACTAATAAAACAATAAGCAGATAAGGGATCTTCGAAAATTATCCTAGTAAATGTGTCTAATTACATCTGAAACGCTCACACTGCCGCCGCCCGCAGCCGTCTCTTTTTATTTATATATATATATATATACATATATATATATATATATATATTTTTTTTTTTTTTCCCCAGTCCTTCACTATCAATATCCTCATCCACGAATCTTTCATCATCGCTCAAATTAATGGGGAAATTGTCGCTTTCTCGGTCCGAATTGCTCTTACTGCTGGAGGCTCACATTATAAACAATGTGAGGATGTGAGGATCCCTCACACCGGTGACGTCATGCGCACATACTTCCGGTAAAGGCAAGGCTTTTTTATTAGTGACCAAAAGTTGTGAACTTTATCGTGGATGTTCTCTACTAAATCTTTTCAGCAAAAATATGGCAATATCACGAAATGATCAAGTATAACACAGAATGGACCTGCTATCCCTGTTTGAATAAGAACATCTAATTTCAGTAGGCCTTTAAGTCGGGGTCCATGTTATCAATTCATGGTACTGATTGGTTATGGTTGACACCGTGAGCGTGGTCTTTTGGTTATGGTAAGTGCATACACCTGTGGTGTGAATAATGGTAGCACTGTGAGCCGGGGAAGAATCTTTTTCTTGACAGTCATCTTTTTTTGTCGTCGTCGTCTTTTAATGTTTTCTATGTTCGTTACAGTCTTTTCTATCATTTAAGCACATTGTTTTTTTCTGTCATCTTCATCATTATCACCATACAAAGTGAGTGCCTGTTTACTATCCCAGATGGTACAATAAACACCCCATGTACATATATACCTGCGATGGGGTGGCGACTTGTCCAGGGTGTAACCCGACTTACGCCCGAATGCAGCTGAGATAGGCTCCAGCGACCCCAAAAGGGACAAGCGGTAGAACATGGATGGATGGATGGATGTACATATATATATATATATATATATATATATATATATATAAAATCAATTTGACGCATCATTAATGTCAGCCACCTGTTTGCGTTTGGGGGAACTTGGAAATGTATACCCCACAATTAACTTAATTGAGCTTAATGCTGTTTGTGATACTGGCCATGGGAGGACTAAATCAGTATTGAACAGTTTTCTTTGCTGAATTTCTTGGCAAAATTACTCAATCAATCAATCAATCAATGTTTATTTATACAGCCCTAAATCACCAGTGCCTCAAAGGGCTGCACAAACCACAACGACATCCTCGGTAGAGCCCACATAAGGGCAAGGAAAACTCACCCCAATGGGACGTCGGTGACAATGATGACTATGAAAAACCCCCAGGGGACCGAAAGCAATGGATGTCGAGAGGGTCTAACATGATATTGTGAAAGTCCAATCCATAGTGGATCTAACATAACCGTGAGAGTCCAGTCCAAAGTGGATCCAAAGTGTAGCCAGCAGGAAACCATCCCAAGCGGAGGCGGATCAGCAGCGCAGAGATGTCCCCAATATATGCTGGGTTCCGACTCTGGATGAGCGGTCCATCCTGGGTCCCGACTCTGGACAGCCAGTACTTCATCCATGGCCCCTGGACCGGAACCACTCCACAAGGGAGAAGGGGGACAGAGGAGAAAAAGAAAAGAAAAAGTAGATCAACTGGTCTAAAAAGGGGGTCTATTTAAAGGCTAGAGTAACTTTTAATTATTAGAAATTACCTGATGCTTGCAGGATTCATTTTCAAAAAAGTAACCAAATATGGTTCCTCCCCCAATTACAACTTGACATTGTTCTTCTTGAGCATATTTCTGTTATTCCTTGTTGAGTTTATGTGCACAAGTTTAACTTACATAACATTTTAAATACAGGTCTTTGTTACATTTAAAGCTGATTACTGTGTTGTTTTTACCTGCAGCCACTATACGGTCACGCTGATGTGGTGACATGCCTGACTGCGTCTGAGGTTCATAGCTTGGTGGTGAGCGGTTCGAGGGATCTGACGTGCATCTTGTGGGATCTGGAAGAGCTGAGCTACATCACGCAGTTGGTGGGACATACGAGCGGTGTCTGTGCAGTGGCAGTAAATGATCTCACGGTATGTTTCACCTCTATCAGTCCAATGTATTTAGCTTAGTGCAGGATGGTAGGATACATCACTGTATCCTATTCCTGAGCGTTATCTGTACATTTGTGCACTGAAGGGTGTTGACGCTCTATTACTCTATCCAAGGGTGAGATTGCATCATGTGCTGGGCCTGTGCTGTACCTGTGGACCATGAAGGGTCAACTGTTAGCTTGCTCCGACACTTCCTGTGGGCCTCAGGCTGACATTCTTTGTGTCAGCTTCTCACAGAGGCAGGAGTGGGACGCCAGAAATGTGGTGGTCACTGGCTGTGCAGACGGCACCATACGGGTGAGTGTCTTTTAAAGGCCCACTGAAATGACATTTTCTTATTTAAACGGGGATAGCAGGTCCATTCTATGTGTCATACTTGATCATTTCGCGATATTGCCATATTTTTGCTGAAAGGATTTAGTAGAGAACATCGACGATAAAGTTCGCAACTTTTGGTCGATAATAAAAAAGCCTTGCCTTTACCGGAAGTATGTGCGCGTGACGTCACCGGTGTGAGGGCTTTTCACATCCTCACATTGTTTATAATGTGAGCCACCAGCAGTAAGAGCAATTTGGACCGAGAAAGCGACAATTTCCTCATTAATTTGAGCAAGGATGAAAGATTTGTGGATGATGATATTGATAGGGAAGGACTAGAAAAAAAAAAAGCGACGGCGGTGGCAGTGTGAGCGGTTCAGATGTAATTAGACACATTTACTAGGATAATTCTCGAAGATCCCTTATCTGCTCGTTGTTTTAACAGTGTTTTAGTGAGATTGTAAAGACATACCTCAAGGTCGGATGGCTGCAGTGAACATGCTAGTATCTCAGAGAGAAGCCGAGGAGCCAAGCTCACAGCTGCCTTTTTTGACAGCTATTGCAGGAGGACGAATAATCCACTGATGTCTCCGGTAAAATATATATCACAATTTTCCCATCCAAAAAAATGCTGGTTGAAACATGTTCGCTTGACCGCTCTGTGTTAAAGCTTCACAACAAACAAAGAAACACCGGCTGTGTCTCGGTGCTAAAGGCAGCTGCAATCCACCGCTTTCCACCAACAGCATTGTTCTTTATAGTCTCCATTATTAATTGAACAAATTGCATAAGATTCAGCAACACAGATGTCCAAAATACTGTGTAATTGCGCGATAAAAAGAGACGACTTTTAGCCGTAAGCGGTGCTTACCCGAAACATCACAAACACACGTCATCATATGCGTCATCATTCCGCGACGTTTTCAACAAGAAACTGCGGGAAATTTAAAATTGTAATTTAGTAAACTAAACCGGCCGTATTGGCATGTGTTGCAATGTTAATATTTCATCATTGATGTATAAACTACCAGACTGCGTGGTCGGTAGTAGTAGGTTTCAGTAGGCCTTTAAAGTTGGTCCTTACAACTTTTTGCCGGACTAATAACGACATTATTATCTCGTTTTATGTAATGTTTTTTGCACAGCGTTTGAAAATGTGTCGTTACTTTGGTATTAGCCTCGCAGGTAGCAGCCTCAGTGTCCATCAAGATAATAATAATAGCATATGGGTTGTGTGTGTTTAAAATAAGCATAACGCTCCCTTGCTGCAATCAAGCTGAAAACTCTTAAATTGGGCTCCGCTTTGGAATGGGTGCCAATGCAACACACACACACACACACTCGCGCACACATTCGTGTACACACACCCACAGACACACTTGGTGTTATTACTTTATTATTACCTTGAGTTATGGATAGTGTGTGCGCACCGCTGCATATGTGTGTGTTTGCTATTATGTTGAATTATGTCTGATTTTTCTACTCGTTATGTGTCTTTCACACAGATATGGAGGACAGAGTACACCAGAAGACAATTAACTGGCCCTCCAGAAGAGCTTGTGTCCCCAGGGCGAGACTCAGCAGCGAGCGCCGGTAATGCTGCCTGCTTTTTTTTTTACGATGCGATATAGATCTATTTGTAAAAGACAGGATGAAGTGGGAGTGACTGAGCGGAAACCAAACATATTTTTATTTTTTAAGTTTCGCAAGGAAACACACCTCTAATTAGATAAATCCTTAGGTGTGAGATGATTATTTTCATATCCCTCGCTAGCATTAGGGCTAGCAGGAATGATGTTGTTATAAAGTTATTAAGCATAGAGGCAGTAAACACTGATGAGTGAATCTGCTGACGTGCGTATGCGTTTATAATTTAGAAAGCAATAATACCCAGATCTAATTTGGTATACATTGGTTACAGCCCCATGTCACCTCATAGGAGCGTTGTGCAAATTACACTGAGACTACCCTTTATGTAACATTTGTATTTGAGGCCTTTCTCCTCACTTTGGCTGGCCATTGAGTGACCATAGGCCGATCATTTTTGTTTAAATGTGCGTGATTGAAGAGTTAAGATTACCAGCGTATAATGAACAGATTATAATTCTCAACTCTCACTGCGCTGATGTTTCCCTAGCAAGTGACTCAAAGCAGGTTAAACACTGGAAGAGACGTCTGGTGTTGCGACGGGAGATCAACGGAATTCATCGCAGCAAAAATATTCCAGCTATCACAGCATTGGCCATGTCCAGGTACGCTCACAGTAAAGGAAGAGACATTTAGAATGTTGTGTTGCAAGACTGACATGCATTGCTGTGTTTGCGTAGGACCCATGCTACGTTGTTGGCAGGCGACGCCTGGGGCCGAGTTTTCACATGCACCTGTGAGTGAGCTTACTTCCAGCCGTGTAGCATTTATTGTTGGTGCCTCACTCAAGACTTGAACTCAGTACATTTGACCGCGAATGTGAATAACAAGTACAGTACTGTGCTCTTCTATGTAAATACTGAAACTGAAAATTGAATTAAACATTTCAGCTATACCTGAGCATTTGCTCTCTTTCTTTTATGTCGTAAAACTAATGCTGTCAAGCGATATATTTTTTTGAATCAGAATAATTTCTCTCTTGAATTTCGATTAATCGTGATTAATCACAATTGCTACAACAGTGTTTTGCTTAAAGGTGGTACTTTTGTTTAAGTAAAACAACAGTGTTTTACTTAAAGGTGGTACTTTTGTTAACAATGTTGTCAAACAGCTCCTTGTTGTTGAACACAATAATAGCATTATTGCTAACAGCTGCCTCACAAGCTTTTCAATGCTTTTTTTCAAAAGTTGTCTTGCTTCAGATAATTAATTGCTGCAACCAGTGCAAATTGCCTTGGTGTGCCTTTTGAAGTGACATTTGCCAGCAAATTCACCGGTTGCACTGGCTTATGCGTCCACCTGATTACTGACCGAATAACAACCCGTGCCACCTTTCACGTAAACATCCACGGTTAAGGCAAAGTAACATGTACCGTCATAAAATTTGCGATTAATCTGCATTCATAAATGTATAATGCAATAATATTTTTTGGGGTGATAAATCGGATGAATTGACGCCTTAACTTTGACTTACTTGTTTCTCAGCAGAACTTGATCTAAGCTGCATAATTTAGAGTTTAATCAAGGCTTTAGTGTAAAATATGTTTCTAAAGTCACACAAAATCCAGAAGTTAAGACTCTTGCAGAACTTGATTTCAGTTATCATATAAGTTATTTTAAAATATAATATACATATTTAGCATTTTTTTATGTGATGCCACCACAGAAGGGTGCCAATGACGCATAAATCAAAAGTTTAATGGCGACCATAGATCCAGAAACAGAACATTTTTCAATGTAAGAAACTGATAGTATGTCCTGGCTGCTCAGTACAAAATGGCTAATTGAACAAAGGCACAAAAATGACTGAATGTTTGAACATTTTCATTTAATTTCATTTCATCTAGAGCAGGGGTGTCAAACTTGTTTCCACTGAAGGCCTAATCCAGAGGGCCACTTATAACATATGAATATTTATGTATTATTGCCTCATATTATTACACAATTACCTATGCATTTTATTATATTTTTTTATATGCAAATTGATGAATAACGTGCTTTGAAATTAGAATTCAAGGTGAGTAGCAGCAATCAAATATTTAATATATTTATTAAATTTTTTAATGTTTTGTATTACAATATATAATATTTGTTGAAAGATCCTTTAATAAAGTATAAATTATGTGCAGTTTACTGCAGTAGACAAATTATTTATTTGTTGTCTAAATGGCACAAAGGGACAACTTTAGTTAGGAAGATGCAGTACTTTGAGATTATTTCCAGGCTTTCGCGGGCTACCTAAAAATATGTGATGGGCCATATCTGGCTCCGAAGCCTTGAGTTTGAGTAAAACCAAAAATCAGGTTTGCATGTTTTACCAGTAGATGCCTCTACCTTGTCATTACATTCGTATGGCATTTAAAAGTGTTGCACTGTCTTTGCCTATCGTTCACAATCCTTATGAAAGACAACACCAGGGATGATTTTTTTTTTTTTTAATGCTTTCTAACTCATAATTAAAAGTCTGCTTACAGCAGAGCCAATGATAGCTCCTCTATTTGACCTATAAAACCCAATCAATACCCATTCTTAAACCACCAACAGTACTCCATTTACATTTAGCGACTTGATAGTCAACCACGTATTAGTAATACTGTTATTATAAGTGCTAACGCAGACAAACTATTTAGAGTTGTGTGGCTAAGTTGACATCGTCAGCTGGTGAGCTGCTTTCTCACGTCGAAGTTTGAGAAAGTTTTTTCTGGATCACAAATCATGCCTCTCACCTTGATGGTAAAAGGATTATGACATTGGCATGGCTCTGTTGTGTAGAGCGGCCGTTTCAGCAACTTGAAAGTTCCAGGTTCCATCCCCACTTCCGCGCTGCCGTTGTGTCCTTGGGCAAGACACTTTACCCTCCTGCTCCCAGTGCCACCCACACTGGTTTAAATGTAGCTCAACGATGCAGATAAAAGTGTATGTATATAGCCCTTAATGACAAGTGTCTCAAAGTGCTGCACAAGCCACAACAACAGATAATCGGTTTTACCATGTAAAGCGCTTCGAGTCTCATTCGTCATCTAAACGGGAATATTTTAACATCCTATCAGTCGGTATCCTGCTGAGAGCAGACATTGTACAGTAAGTGATTTTTTTATTATGTTTGTTGGCTCTCATGATGTATGCAGTGGGTAGCAATCAGTGATGTAGTTGAAGAAAAAAAGGAACATTCTGATTTGTTTTTGAAACGTATGCTTACATATTACATTTTATTATAGATGTGCCAGTTACTACATTACATAAATGCTTTATACATTTTTACAACATGCATAAAAAACCCTTATGAATGTATTTGATTTTTTTTTTTTAAGAGTTTTAAGGGCACAATAGAGCGACTCCCATAGGTTTCATTGTAAGTAGACATTCGATTGCATTTATTTACTATTTAGAGTGTACAAAAAAAACGTCTTCTTGTCTTACATAAGGATTGTGAAATAGGCAAAATTCCAAAAAAAACAAGGTGCCCTATAAGGGTTTCATGGTGGGGATAGTAAAACAATTACTTCTATTTCTATTTAGTACAGTATTTCTCACTTTACAAATCAAAAACAGCTAATGCTGCATCTTGTTTTTAGTGTTTCTGAGAAAGCATAGAGAACAAATTGCATGTTTAGCCAGCATGAGAATGATGAGAAGGGTTTTTAATGTTTAGTAGTAGAGCGCCTATCATGAAGTACAAACAATGGTGTGCAAGCATGCCAGCATTTTTAGCTGCAAATGGTTGGCTCTATTTATGGTGTGATGCATTTACAAATGTGTGGTATTTTAGTTATTTGTGCCTCCATCATTCATATTTGACTAAACTGTGTGTTTATGTGTCCAATGCATGTTTGGTTCGCTAGCAAAGAGATGCCTTTTTTATTGCAGACTTTGAATTTGGTACACGTCTTTAACCCTGATTGATAATTTTTATTAAGCAATTGCAGCATTTGCATTTTTGCATACAGGCGAAGCTTAACATTTCCGACTTAAAGCTGTGTTTGTGTCATAGGTTCGGGCTCTCCTGTACCACTTTTTTCCCCCTCACCATCCGGGAAGAGGTCTGTCTTTAACCTCTGTGTGTGTGTGGCTAATTGTGCTAAGTAAAGTAGCTTAATAGAGTGGAAAATAGTCCTCGTAATTTTCCCGGAGAGCCGCCAATGACCTTCTCTAAAGACAACGGCCGGCTCCATTCGCTCTACATGGCTGGTTTTACGACAGAGATGTCCAAGCGTCGCCTTCTTCAGAGTAATTAAATCAAATAAATTATAGCGCCAAGGCAGAACCATCTTGTAGCCTAACCCAATTATAATGCACTGTAAAGCTAATTATTAACCATGATTACAATTAGTCTAATTTGAATAAATGTAGTCATTAGCCGGTTCATACCGATCGACGAGTGTGAACTGTGGGGGATGATGAGCATCATCATCATCATCATCATCTCCGCTGCTCCCACTCACAGTCACTCATTCTCTTTTGCCTGTGATATTTCTCACCCTGACATTCACCTCTCCTGCCTGCCAGCGCATAACGCCAACACCCCCTAAGAATTTATTTGCTGCTAATTGCTGAGGCCATTTTGGTAGGATGGACTCCCTGTGCCCCTCGGTTCAATTCAATTTACTTTATGTACCTGGCCCCAAATCATAACAACTATTATCTCAGATTACTTTTTCCATGCACCATGCTTGGCTTGAGTATGGAGGATAGTGTTATATTTGAGGGGTGAGGGCAAACCAAACTCTTATTACACAAGGTGGTTACGTTCCAAACCCTATTGATTTAGAGACTTCCCTTTCATTGTCATTCAAATTTGAACTTTACAGTACGGATATGAACAACATTCTGTTGCATTAACTCGTTGTATTGCAGAATAAAATAGCAATAAGGTGCAGATATAAATAAATAGACTACTGTTCAGATAAATATATTGGACTTTTTCATATAACTCCGCGTTTATGAGTGTATTTTGTATTGTCTTTATATTCCAGCAAGTTAATTTGATGTGTTCAAGAGTATTATGGCCTGAGGGAAGAAGCTGTTACAGAACCTAGAGGTTCTGCTACTCTTTCCAGTGTCCAGCAGTAAAAACAGTCCTTGGTGGGGGTGGGAGGAGTCTCTACAGATTTTCTGAGCTCTGGTCAGGCAGCGGCTTTTTGCCATCTCCTAGATAGGAGGAAGAGGAGTCCTGATGATATTTTCCGCTGTCTTAACCATTCTCTGCAGGCTCCAGTCTTGACAGAGATGCAGTCGGTCAGTAGGCTCTCTATAGTGCCTCTGTAGAATGGGGGGGAGGGAGCTGTGCTATTTTCATCCGACGCAATTAGTGCATGTGCTGCTGAGCTCTTTTTGCAAGAGCTCCGGTGTGTAGGGACTAGGTCAGTTATCTGCACCCCCAGGAACTTAGTGCTGCTTGCAATCTCCTTGCCCTTATGTGGGATCTGAACCGAGGATGTCGTTGTGGCTTGTGCAGCCCTTTGAGACACTTGTGATTGATTGATTGATTTGATCGCTAGCTTATACGCCGTCAAATAGTGAATGTGAGTATAAATGTATAATTTTTTTCACTTTTAATATGTTTTTTGCAACTTTAATTTTGACAGTACCACATAAGATATGTTTTAATTGCTGATGCGTTTTTAAATTTATTTTTAAATGCGCCAGAAATTAACCTGTTTTGTATACTGTTGATGTAATTAGGGCGTAAATGTGTTCCTGTATAGTATTTCTCCAGCAATGGTCCCGTGGTGACATCAGTGATGGTATTTTGATTGGTAATCTTTGAAGTCGGACATCACTAAAGGCCTTTGTGGGAAACGCACGACCCGCCACTGATTGCTATGCGAAGTTACAATTTCAATGTAATGCAAATCTACAACAAGAAAATAAAATTCCTTTAAACCACAACATTTATTAAAAAATTAAGCATGATTTTATTAGTATTAACTATGTTTATTTCTCCTCTGTAACTATTGGAGAATGTACAAAACCGCCCTGTCTTAGCCCATAGCAGAAAAGGAGCAAAAACAATCATTTCTTTCTACAAAACCTCCAGAGCATCCACAGAACAATAACAGAGCATTTTTATGAACATCTGGCTGACAGGCCAGAGATGCAGACAAACCAAACAACAATGGGACTTAAGCTGGACTGGAACCAGGCGGTTAAAGACACACAAACCCCTATTAAGGCCGAAACAAATGCCTAATTGTCAAGATTGCATGTTCATAAATATACTTTCTCAGTCCGGACCTCATTCTGTACTCCTCCCCGGGAGGTACCATGGAAATCCATGTGTTGAGAGCTACTGTGTTTACAGCTGTTTCTCCTGGAAGAGGATCTGAGCGTACACTGTGTCTGGGTTGGAGGCGGCGGGGTCGGGGCTGGCTGAAGCCGCTGGTTCCAGATTGGGCCGCACCAGCTCCAGCTCCGCATAGGTTAGACTCTCCTCCTTGGGTGCTCGAGCCTGCCAATGAGAGTGGGGGATTTATCCAAAGATTTAGTCAAATATAAAAGAGAGAATACAGTACCCTTACAAAAGTGAGTACAGCCCTCATACTTAAATGGGCCGTATTATATCTTACTAAACCCAAAACCAGTGATGTTGGCACGTTGTGAAATTAGTAAATAAAAACGGAATAAAATTATTTGCATATCCTTTTCAACTTATATCTTATACAATAAGATATTTAATGTTCGAACTGAGAAACGTACATTTTTTTTGCAAATCATTAACCTAGAACTTAAAGGCAGCAACACATTGCAAAAAAGTTGAGACAGGGGCAATTTTACCACTGTGTTACATGGCCTTTCCTTTTAACAACACTCCGTAAACGTTTGGGAACTGAGGAGACCACTTTTTTAAGCTTTTCAGGTGGAATTCTTTCCCATTCTTGCTTGATTTACTGCTTAAGTTGTTCAACAGTCTGGGGTCTCCGTTGTCGTATTTTAGGCTTCGTATTGTGCCACACATTTTTAGTGGGGGACAGGTCTGGACTACAGGCAGGCCAGTCTAGTTCCCGCAATCTTTTGCTATGAAGCCACGCTGTTGTAACACGTGGCTTGGCATTGTCTTGCTGAAATAAGCGTGATGCCGTAATAATGATAGATAGATAGATAGTACTTTATTTATTCCGTCAGGAGAGTTCCTTCAGGAAAATTACAATTTTCAGCACAATCCCATTCAAGATCAGACAAACATTACAGGGAGACAGAACAGGATCGCTGACGGGTCTGCCGGCTTCCAGCGCCCCTTACAAAAAAGATGACATACAGGTAAACAAGGGGGGGGAATAGAAGATTAAAATAAAATTAAAAAATCGGTCTTAGCCTAGGCCCTGGAGTGGGGGTGCAGACTGAGGCCAAGGGAAAAAAAACAAAAAAAAACACAACAACTCATAGCCGTAGTACACATTCCTCTTCCATGTGTGTAAGAGGGAAACATCAAACATCAAAGAACACAGAGGACATTAAAGACATTAAAGCAGCAGATACAACCAGACACTTCTACATACAGCTATGAATAAAAAGTAAAAGAAACATATCCACTGTGGTGGCCTCTGCGGTGTTCCACGCCATCGTCTGCTGGGGTGGAGGGAGCATGGCCAGAGACAGAAGCAGACCCAACAAGGCATGTGATAACAGTAGTTACTGATAGTGGTTTTCAAGAAGTGTTCCTCAGCCCATGTGGTGATATCCTTTACACACCGATGTCGATTTTTGATGCATCTAATGTTACGTGCAGGGATTTTTCTAGATTCTCTGAACGTTTTGATGATATTACAGACCTTAGATGGTGAAATCCCTAAATTCCTTGCAATCGCTCATTGAGAAATGTTGTCCTTAAACTGTTGGACAGTTTGCTCACGAATTTGTTCACAAAGTGGTGACCCTCGCCCCATCCTTGTTTGTGAATGACTGAGCACTTCATGGAAGCTGCTTTTATACCCAATCATGGCACCCACCTTTTCCCAACTAGCCTGTTCACCTGTGGGATGCGCCAAATAAGTGTTAGATGAGCATTCCTCAACTTTCTCAATCTTTTTTTTTGACACTTGTGCCAGCTTTGTTGCAATGTTGTAACTGCTATGTTGCAGTCATCAAATTCCAAATGAGATTCCAAATTTGCAAAAAATAACGTTTACGAGTTTAAACGTAAAGTATTTTGTTTTTGCAGTCTATTCAATTGAATATAGGTTGAAAAGGATTTGTCAATCGTTGTATTCTGTTTTTAATTACGATTTACTCAACGTGCAAACTTCACTGGTTTTGGGTTTTGTACTTTACAGTAGTCCGTGTACATACTATATATATATATATATATATATATATATATATATATATATATATATATATATATATATGTATATGTATGTATAGTATATATTCACTACCCATTGAAAAAAGGTCAACTTCTAGTGAATCCATGTCCAAATTGTGTCCAAAGTGTCAATATTATGTGAACAATGTCAGTATTATTGAATAGCCCCACAGCACTCGCAGCACTTGTTCCCAGACCATGACGCTTCCAGCGTTTTACTGTCGACACATATTTTGCTACTCACTTACTGTATGTTTGCAGCTATTTAGACAATGATGGCTATGTGTTGAGACATTGCAGGATCATAAATTGTTTATGCCGTAGAAGCAGTACTATTTTAAGCAGGGGTCTCAAACATGCGAGACGTTATTTTGCAGCCCGCAGCTTAATATGAAAATTTAATGTTGGTGCGCTTGCAAGTTTTATATGAATGGCGCTTTACAGCGTCATACTCGAATACCCTACCCAGGACTTTTCCGGGAGACTCCCAATCTTCAGTACCCCTCTCGGGGTAATAATTCTCCCAAAATTCACCCAAACAAAATAGTATTAAGGGGGCACTGTGAAGGCACTGCCTTCAGCGTCCTCTACACCCTGTTCTAACAGTGTGCCAGCCCAGCCACATGTTGTATTTGGCTTTTAAAGACGTAGTAAATGACTGCAAGACATACTTGAACAACAGCCATACAGGTCATACTGAGGGTGGCCGTATAAACAACTTTAACACTGCTCCAAATATGCGCTACACTGTGAATGCACACCAAACAAGAATGGCAAACACATTTTGGGAGAACATCCGCACCGTAACACAACATAAACACAACACAACAAATACCCAGAATCCCATGCAGCCCTAACTCTTCCGGGCTACAATGTACAGCCCCGCCTCCCCAACCCCTGCCCCCAATTGTAGCCCGGAAGAGTTAGGGCTGCATTAGATTGTGGGTATTTGTTCTGTTGTGTTACGGTGCAGATGTTCTCTCAAAATGTGTTTGTCAATCTTGTTTGGTGTGGGTTCACAGTGTGGCGTATATTTGTAACAGTGATAAAGTTGTTTATACGGCCACTCTCAGTGTGACCTGTATGGCTGTTGATCAAGTATGTCTTGCAGTCGCTTCCGTGGGTCTGCAGGAGTCTCATACGATATATGACTGGGCCGGCACACCGTTAGTATGGTGGAAAAGCGGATGAGACGGCAGGTTGTGGATGAAGCTAAAGGCAGTACCATCACGGCACGCCCGTAATATCATTGTCGGGGTGAAAACCGGTAGAATGATTGCTCCGGGAGATTAAGGGCACTGGTGTTCGGGTGTTTCCCAGAAAGATCGCCAGAGTTGGCAAGTATGTTGCTTGGGCGGGAAAGCCATTCAAAGAAGGTGAGTTCATTAAAAAGTGCTTGTTAGATTTGTTAAGAAATAATTTCTTGCAGCCCAGCCTAACCCAGTTTCTGCATCCAGTGGCCCCCAGGTAAATTGAGTTTGAGACCCCTGATTTAAAGTGTGTACAAGTTTACATTCTACAGTATTATGGGTTAAGAATATGTACTTTAATATAAAGCTACTGTCCAAATATTTCAGAACCTTGCCAACCATACTCAGACCTCCAAGTTCTAATCTCCTTGTTATATGGTCGTCCACTTGAAATACAGCAAATCATCTGATGTATTTCATCACATAAAGCGCAAGAATGGGAGAAATACTCAGTAGTTTTCTTATGTCGGAACTTGCTTAATTGTTTTAATTGTCGAAATAAAACCAGTGAAGCACCCTAAATAAATAATTGTGTTTGAAAAGCAATAGAGATAAATATAATTATCAAGCTCATAACCGAATGAAGAGAGGGCAATAAACTCCCGTAGAGTCGTGAGACAAATTTTCCTCTTGCGTGTATTTCTGTTGCAGCAATTGGAGCTGCATTTTAAAAATGATTAAATTAATTTCATGCATTGCTGAGGGAATGAGTGATGATGGGGAAACTTACTGTGGTAGACCTTCTTTTGTTAGCTTTTGACCTTTTAGGCTTTTGGGGTCTTTTGGAAGCCGCAGGTGCTGAAAAGCAAAGTACAGAATGGCAGAAATTACAGAAAAATTGAGAGTTGGCAAGTGTTTCTTAATAGCTTAGGTCGGGGGTCAGCAACCTGTGGCTTTCGAGGCACATGCGGTTCTTTAGTGCCAACCTAGTGGCTCCCAGGAGCATTTTAAAAAAATGATTTAAAATAGAAACAAACTTTCCCAATTGTTAGAAAGCCCACTGTTTAATATGTTTGTGTGTGTGCTTCACTGGTGAGAGTATTTGGTGAACATGGTTTTGTCCTACTAATTTCGACAGTTTGTGAACTCACCGTAGTGTGGACTGTGATGCAACAGTTTGTTTACATGTCAAATCTTCCACACTTTCTTTGTCTCATTTTGTCCAACAAATGTTTTATACTGTGCGTGAATGCACAAAAGTGAGCTTTGTTGATGTTATTGAATTATCTGCTAATCAGGCATATTTGGTCACTCCATGACTGCAAGCTACTTGATGCTAACATGCGATTTAGGCTAGCTCTATGTACTTATTGCATCATTATGCCTCGTTTGTAGCAATATTTGAGCTCATTTAATTTCCTTTACTTCTGTCCTCTGTGTATTTAATTTGCATTTGCATGTCTCATGACAAATTATCTGTATGTAATATTGAATGCATTTCAGATATTTATTTTGTGTGCCATGTTGTTCCGGACCACAGCAAACATTACATAGCTTGCCAAAGATTGTAATAAATCAATTAAAAGACGACAACCTGCCGTTTCCTTTGGCCTGAACACACACATCTATACTTTTGGCCATTACACGTCAGTGATCCCACCT
Source organism: Nerophis ophidion (assembly GCF_033978795.1). NCBI lineage: Eukaryota > Metazoa > Chordata > Actinopteri > Syngnathiformes > Syngnathidae > Nerophis > Nerophis ophidion. The sequence goes on from NC_084619.1 coordinate 10,746,895, forward strand.
TCTGAGTAGCTTCTGATTTACTAATGGTTTCTGATGTAAAAATGTGTAGAATAAATATAAAATTTCAACATTTCTGTCAACGAAGATTTGCTACATTCAGCCTGCGACAAATGGTAATTTTGATAGTAGACTATTATAGCTAATACAAACACTTACATCATGTGTTGTCTTCATTATAGTACTTTATGGCTTTTAGAGAGGGGGGGTTGCCCACATCTGAGGTCCTCTCCAAGGTTTCTCATAGTCAGCATTGTCACTGGCGTCCCACTGGATGTGAATTCTCTCTGCCCACTGGGTGTGAGTTTTCCTTGCCCTTTTGTGGGTTCTTCCGAGGATGTTGTAGTCGTAATGATTTGTGCAGTCCTTTGAGACATTTGTGATTTGGGGCTATATAAATAAACATTGATTGATTGATTGATTTTCATTTTTTGTGGCTCCAGACTCATTTGTTTTTTGTATTTTTGGTCCAATATTGCTCTTTCAATGTTTTGGGTTGCCGATCCCTGGCTTAGGTCATTTCAGGTTTTTTTGTATGATGGTGACTTTCACTTTGTGGAGCTTTATCCAAATAGTTTCTTTCCAGTGTTGCCCAATTGTCTTTCATTGTGAGGCAATTTCAATTATCCTGATTTTACAATTTGTCCTGGCTGTATACCTTCATGTGCTGTTATTTTAACCCTCCAATTCAGTTTCTTAGCGTCACAGGGGGCTGGGGGCTCTGTCCTTCCTCCTGTTACCCTCTAATGCCTTCAACACATTTGGAGAATATGATGCAAACACACCAGGACCAAAGCTTGGTGAGTGGAACACTACATGTTTAATGCACAGGTTTTGATAGGTGACCTGCATGTAAGACGACCAGTTTATCAGTATTAACATCGTTGTATATTTTTCAATTGTCTTTTTGATAATAGTAGAATAACAACATAAAGGATAAGTCACCATTGTTTGCTGACTTGTCCTAATTTGAGAGTTAATTTGGTGTCATTGCCCCCTTTGTCGCTGGTGTGTGAGTGACAGGAAGAAAAGCTCTGACTGACTGAGAGAAGAAGTTCTGCGCTATCTGTTAGTGTGCATGTATCAATCTCTATGCCAACATGTCTTTATTTAGGCCAAGTACAGTAAAGCAATCCAATCCATCCCGATGTCTTTACCTTTAACTGGAGTGTTTGGTAGTGGTTTCTCAGGCACTTTTGGGGGTTTTAACGCCACTTTTATAACACTCTTCTCCCCCGTGTCTTTCTTTTTTGCTTTTGGGGAGGAACTGGAAGAACTACCGGAGCTGGTCACAGTTTCTCCTGAACTGCGGGGAACAGAGAAGATCAAACTCAAACAAAGAAAATGTGGACATATTGATGAAGAAAGATTGGACATACCTGCTCTCTGGACACCTGACCAGTAGGTAACTTGCTGTGGAGCATCAAAAATGTATGTTTATTGATATCATCAATGTAAAGTGGAACCTCAGAAGTTAAACCACACTGAAGTTGATTAAGGTTGTTTTTTTTTGTGAATGTGCATAATCCCACTAAAAAAATATCTGTCTAATCTATAATACGAAATCGGCACACAGTCGGTAATACAGTAAATAAAGAAGAAAAATAGACTAGTCTTTAGTGACTCACCTCCTTATACTAATGCCACCAAATCATAAAAGGTGAGAGTACACAATTTTTTTTTTCAAACCCCGTTTCAATATGAGCTGTGAAATTGTGTTAGATGTAAATATAAACGGAATACAATGATTTGCAAATCATTCTCAACCCATATTCAATTGAATGCACTATAAAGACAAGATATTTGATGTTCAGACTCACACTTTTTTTTTGGGGAAAATAATAATTAACTTAGAATTTCATGGCTGCAACACGTGCCAAAGTAGTTGGGAAAGGGCATGTTCACCACTGTGTTACATCACCTTTTCTTTTAACAACACTCAATGAGCGTTTGGGAACTGAGGAGGGTAATTGTTGAAGCTTTGAAAGTGGAATTATTTCCCATCTTGTTTTATGTAGAGCTTCAGTCGTTCAACAGTCCGGAGTCTCCGCTGTCGTATTTTACGCTTCATAATGCGCCACACATTTTCGATGGGAGACAGGTCTGGACTGCAGGCGGGCCAGGAAAGTACCCGCACTCTTTTTTTTACAAAGCCACGCTGTTGTAACACGTGCTGAATGTGGCTTGGCATTGTCTTGCTGAAATAAGCAGGGGCGTCCATGAAAAAGACGGCACTTAGATGGCAGCATATGTTTTTCCAAAACCTGTATGTACCTTTCAGCATTAATGGTGCCTTCACTGATGTGTAAGTTACCCATGCCTTGGGCACTAATGCACCCACCCTTATACCATCACAGATGCTGGCTTTTGAACTTTGCGTCGATAACAGTCTGGATGGTTCGCTTCTCCTTTTGTCTGAATGACTCGATGTCGAATATTTCCAAAAACAATTTGAAATGTGGACTCGTCAGACCACAGACCACCTTTCCACTTTGCATCAGTCCATCTTAGATGATCTCGGGCCCAGAGAAGCCGGCGGCGTTTCTGGATGTTGTTGATAAATGGCTTTCGCTTGATTTGCATAGTAAAGCTTTAACTTGCACTTACAGATGTAGCATAGTAAAGCTTTAACTTGCACTTACAGATGTAGCGACCAACTGTATTTAGTGACAGTGGTTTTCTGAAGTGTTCCTGAGCCCATGTGTTGATATCCTTTAGAGATTGATGTCGGTTTTTGATTCAGTGCCGTCTGAGGGATCGAAGGTCACGGTCATTCACTGTTGGTTTCTGGCCATGCCGCTTACGTGGAGTGATTTCTCCAGATTCTCTGAACCTTTTGATGATATTATGGACCGTAGATGTTGAAATCCCTAAATTTCTTGCAATTGCACTTTGAGAAACGTTGTTCTTAAACTGTTTGATTATTTGCTCACGCAGTTGTTGACAAAGGGGTGTACCTCGCCCCATCCTTTCTTGTGAAAGACTGAGCATTTTTTGGGAAGCTGTTTTTATACCCAATCATGGCACTCACCTGTTCCCAATTAGCCTGCACACCTGTGGGATGTTCCAAATAAGTGTTTGATGAGCATACATCAACTTTATCAGTATTTATTGCCACCTTTCCCAACTTCTTTGTCATGTGTTGCTGGCATCAAATTCTAAAGTTAATAATTATTTGAAAAAAAAAAAGAAAAGTTTAGCAGTTTGAACATCAAATATGTTGTCTTTGTTGCATATTCAACTGAATATGGGTTGAAAATGATTTGCAAATCATTGTATTCCGTTTATATTTACATCTAACACAATTTCCCAACTCATATGGAAACGGGGTTTGTTAATTGTACTACACAGTGGTTGACCTATTTTACAGTTGTATCAGTTAAGAATGTTAAAAAGCATGATTTATAAAGTCCACTCTCTGTGCTGTGCATTATCATTAAAGTTAAGTAAAGTGAGCACATTATTGATCGATTTTGAAGTTTAAATCCTAGTGGTTTACTTATTTGTACACTTACATGACATTTAATGATGTTAGAAGCAGGAAGTCGTCTCCCCTTCCTCACAACATTAGGTAAAAAATTACTTTTTCTTAAAAAGAAATTCTTTATTTGGCAGTTTGTTCATTGTTATTTTTAAATGACTATATTCTTTTTACGCTTTTTCGACTAGTAAACTGTTCTTTTGGCATTATTTTCCACGTTAAATTGTAAGGCAGTATTCCCCATTGTGTTTGTCCGCTGAGGTTCCACTGTTTTATTTGTTCATGTCAAGGTGGGATGCTAAATTTAATGACCTTTTAGCCTCTGTCTCCTGTAGAAGTACTGGATGGTGAGAGTGAGCGTGAAGAAGAAGATGGAGAGCAATCCCAGCGAGCAGATCACCACAGCGCACACGTTTACGTCTACAAGACCAAAAGCATCAAATAGCAGCCATTAACGTTGAGGAGCAACATTAGCCTTCAGGACCAGGGGGAATACCTGATAACAGACGCCAAATTCCTTCACTGCTACGAGCCTCCAGAGTAAAATGCACTGGAGAGAGGGAGGAAAAAGAGGAACATTTTGAGAAGAAGAAATCAGTCCAGGCTAAGCATCTTTTGCTGCTGTTTTCTAAAGAAAGTGGTCCACTGTAAGCCAGACAGCCTCCATGGTTTCCAGAAATATCACACAGGCTGACATGGGTGGTGAGTGATGCCCCCCCCCCCCACACACACACACACACACACACGACACACAATACAAATGAATGAGGACGTTGCAGTCAGTACTGAATGATGTGGTGTCAACAGGGTCAGGGGTATTTAGCAAAAGGGTTGAGTACATAAACGACTTAACCTCAGCACCCCTTAATGACTTTTTAAATGCATATTCTTCATAAACTCAGGAGATACAGTCGTGGTCAAAAGTGTACATCCATCCATCCATCATCTTCCGCTTATCCGAGGTCGGGTCGCGGGGGCAACAGCCTAAGCAGGGAAGCCCAGACTTCACTCTCTACAGCCACTTTGTCCAGCTCTTCCCGGGGGATCCCGAGGCGTTCCCAGGCCAGCCGGGAGACATAGTCTTCCCAACGTGTCCTGGGTCTTCCCCGTGGCCTCCTACCGGTTAGACGTGCCCTAAACACCTCCCTAGGGAGGCGTTCAGGTGGCATCCTGACCAGATGCCCGAGTATCCTCATCTGGCTCCTCTCGATGTGAAGGAGCAGCGGCTTTACTTTGAGTTCCTCCCGGATGGCAGAGCTTCTCACCCTATCTCTAAGGGAGAGCCCCGCCACACGGCGGAGGAAACTCATTTCGGCCGCTTGTACCCGTGATCTTGTCCTTTCGGTCATGACCCAAAGCTCAGGATCATAGGTGAGGATGGGAACGTAGATCGACCAGTAAATTGAGAGCTTTGCCTTCCGGCTCAGCTCCTTCTTCACCACAACGGATCGGTACAACGTCCGCATTACTGAAGACGCCGCACCGATCCGCCTGTCGATCTCACGATCCACTTTTCCCCCACCCGTGAACAAGACTCCTAGGTACTTGAACTCCTCCACTTGGGGCAGGGTCTCCTCCCCAACTTGGAGATGGCATTCCACCCTTTTCCGGGCGAGAACCATGGACTCGGACTTGGAGGTGCTGATTCTCATTCCGGTCGCTTCACACTCGATCCAGTGACAGCTGAAAATCCCGGTCAGATGAAGCCATCAAGACCACATCATCTGCAAAAAGCAGAGACCTAATCCCACAACCACCAAAGCTGAACCACTCAACGCCTTGACTGCGCCTAGAAATTCTGTCAAAAGTTTACATACACTTGTAAAAACCTAATGTCATGGTTGTCTTTAGTTTCCAATAATTTCTACGGCTCTTAGTTTTTTGTGGTAGAGTGATTGGAGTCCATACTTATTGGTCACAAAAAACATTCATGGAGTTTGGTTTCTTTTATAAATTCATTATGGGTTTACTGAAAATGTGACCAAATCTGCTGGGTCAAAAGTATACATACAGCAATGTTGAAGGCCTACTGAAACCCACTACTACCGACCACGAAGTCTGATAGTTTATATATCAATGATGAAATATTAACATTGCAACACATGCCAATACGGCCTTTTTAGTTTACTAAATTGCAATTTTAAATCTCCCGGGAGTTTCTTGTTGAAAACGTCGCAGAATGATGACGTGTACTCGTGACGTCAAGGACTGTTAGGAAATATTAGCGCTGCGCACACACACAGCTAAAAGTCGTCTGCTTTAACCGCATAATTACACAGTATTCTGGACATCTGTGTTGCTGAATATTTTGCAAGTTGTTCAATTAATGGAGAAGTCAAAGTAGAAAAATGGAGTTGGGAAGCTTTAGCCTTTAGCCACACAAACATACGGTGATTCCTCGTTTAAAATTCCCGTAGGTGAAGCTTTCCTATGGATCAGAGCGGTCAAGCGAACATGGATCCCGACCAAATGTCAACCAGCAGTTTTCGGTGAGAAAATTGTGGTAAAAAGTCGCCATTTACCGGAGATCAGCTGAGCTTGTGCCGTCCATACAGCTGCCGTCGACTTCCATCAGACACTGGCCTCAAGACACCCGTGGACACACCCTTCCGACTATCAGGTACTATTAAACTCACTAAAACACTAGCAACACAATAGAAAGATAAGGGATTTCCCAGAATTATCCTAGTAAATGTGTCTAAAAACATCGGAATCCCTTCCAATGCAATCGCGTGTTTTTTTTTTTAAACTTGATTTTTTTTTTTTTCCTCTAGTCCGTCGCTATCAATATCCTCAAACACAAATCTTTCATCCTCGCTCAAATTAATGGGTACATTGTCGTTTTCTCGGTCTGAATAGCTCTTTTTGTTGGAGGCTCCCATTAAAAACAATGTGAGAATGTGAGGAGCCCTCAACGGATGAGGCAGGGCTTTTTTGTTAGCGACCAAAAGTTGCAAACTTTATCGTGATGTACTCTACTAAATCCTTTCAGCAAAAATATGGCAATATCGCAAAATGATCAAGTATGACACATAGAATGGACCTGCTATCCCCGTTGAAATAAGAAAATCTCATTTCAGTAGGCCTTTAATATTTGGTTACATGTCCCTTGGCAAGTTTCACTGCAATACGGAGCTTTTGGTAGCCATCCACAAGCTTCTAGCAAGGTTCTGGTCAAATTTTTGACCACTCCCCTTGACAAAATTGGTGCAGTTCAGCTAAATTTGTTGGTTTTCTGACATGGACTTGTTTCTTCATCATTGTCCACACGTTTAAGTCACCCCTTTGGAAAGGCCATTCAAAAACCTTAATTTCAGCCCAATTTAGCCATTCCTTAACCACTTTTGACGTGTGTCTGGGGTCATTGTCCTGTTAGAACACCCAACTGCGCCCAAGACCCAACCTCTGGGCTGATGATTTTTAGGTTGTTCTGAAGAATTCGGAGGTAATCCTCCTTTTTATTGTCCCATTTACTCTCTGTAAAGTACCAATTCTATTGGCAGAAAAACAGGCCCAGAGCATAACACTACCACCTCTATGCTTGATGGTTGGAATGGTGTTCCTGGGACTTTTCTCCTCAAAACATATTGCTGGGTATTGTGGCCAGAAAGCTCATTTTTGGGTTCGTCTGACCACAGAACTTTCCTACAGAAGGTCTTATCTTTGTCAATGTGGGAAATAATTACAAAAGTACACTTCATTCACTAACAGTGTTACAAAAAAGATCAGTTAGAATAATACATAATGTTGGATATAGAGAACATACAAATCATTTATTTATTGAATCAAAGATACTGAAATTCCATGACATAGTGAAATTGCAGTTAAAATTATACACAAAGCAAACTATAACCTGCTACCCAAGAATATATGACAATTCTTCTCAACAAAAGAGGAGAAATATAATCTTAGAGAATAATGTAATTTAAAACATTTGTATGCACGTACAACACTTAAGACCTTCAGTATATCAGTATGTGGAATTAAATTATGGAATGGATTAAGCATAGAAATCAAACAATGTACTAATACGATCCACTTCAAGAAACTCTTCAAACTTAAAGTGTTTACAAAGTACAAAAGAGAGGAATCATGATAAACATTCCGAATTTATTCATCCATCCATTCTTTCATTCTCAAAATAATCTTATCTCATCGTATGGAATACAACTTACTTCTCCAGTTATTTATTAATTTATTTGTATTTAATTACTTATGGAGTATATTGTGAATACACAGAACACGAAGTGAACACAAGTTTTAGCAACTGTGATGTAAAAGAAAAGGGGTAGGATTTAATAAGCTCTGCTTCTTCCTACTCCTTTTCGAACATGTTGAAAAGAGAAACTGGAAATTGTGATGTATCATGTTGTATGCTTGCATGTTCGAAATAAACTCAAACTCAATGTAATGTCAGATGAAACTAAAATTAAGCTGTTTGGCCACAATTACCAGCAATATGTGAGGAGGAGAAAAAGAACCAAACTTCATTAATTTTTTTTGTGACCAACAAGTCATACTTGCCAACCTGGAGACCTCCGAATTCAGGAGGGGACATTGGGAGGGGGGGGTATATTGTAGCGTCCCGAAAGAGTTAGTGCTGCAAGGGGTTCAGGGTATTTGTTCTGTTGTGTTTATGTTGTGTTACGGTGCGAATGTTCTCCCGAAATGTGTTTGTCATTCTTGTTAGGTGTGGCTTCACAGTGTGGCGCATATTTGTAACAGTGTTAAAGTTGTTTATACGGCCACCCTCAGTGTGACCTGTATGGCTGTTGATCAAGTATGCCTTGCATTCACTTGTGTTTGTGTGTAAACGCCCCATATATTGCGTGACTGGGCCGACACGCTGTTTGTTTGAGGGGGGGGGGAGCTGATATTACAGCAGGTTATAGAGGACGATGATGTTGTCCTGCAGTCCTGGGTTCAAATCCAGGCTCGGGATCTTTCTGTGTGGAGTTTGCATGTTCTCCCCGTGAATGCGTGGGTTCCCCTCCGGGTACTCCGGCTTCCTCCCATTTCCAAAGACATGCACCTGGGGATAGGTTGATTGGCAACACTAAATTGGCCCTAGTGTGTGAATGAGTGTGAATGTTGTCTGTCTGTCTGTGTTGGCCCTGCGATGAGGTGGCGACTTGTCCAGGGTGTACCCCGCCTTCCGCCCGATTGTAGCTGAGATAGGCGCCAGCGCCCCCCGCGACCCCGAAAGGGAATAAGCGGTAGAAAATGGATGGATGGATGGATGTTGTCCGGGTGGAAATCGGGAGAAATTCGGGAGAATGGTTGCCCCGGGAGGGGCACTGAAGTTCGGGAGCCCCCCGGGAAAATCGGGAGGGTTGGCAAGTATGTGTTACAATAATTCTCTCACAAAAAAATAAGAGTTGTAGAAATTATTAGAAACGCAAGACGGTCATGACATTACGTTCAACTTTTGACCACGGCTGTATATCAACGGTGATCGACTGGATTTAGTTATCCACTGAGATTCAATACAAGAGCTATAGGAAGAAAATGCCTTTCCAAAGTAATGAGAATAACACAATTCTTCAAAACTGCAAACTACTACCCAACCACATTAAAAAAAAATGATTCAGTCTAAAACGGAGTATTATTATCTTCCTAAATTTGCACATTTCCCCCTTTTAGTTCCCTTTAACTTGTGAGACACATTAAGCAGTGTGATTTGTTTGCCCTTATGTCAGCTCTTGTTTTGTTTCTGGCTGCTGTGGATGTGGCTATGTGCATGACGGAGATGCCTGCGGCCGTGTGGCTTCGTCACTGGGACATTGCCCTGAATGTAGGACAGGGCGTTGGCAGATGCCTCCGCCATGTTGAATTTTCTACAGGAGAAGTAAAAACTATACTGTAAAAAAGGCGCTCACGTCATGCATGCATCATTGTGGCTGCAGTCTTAAACCTCAATGATTTCATGTGAAATTTAATTCAGCTTTGTTATGGTCGTGCGGTGTGGATTCGGGTGGGCAAGTTCTGCTGCGACTGTACGTTTTCCCGACGCCTGCATAAACGCACCCTCCAAACTGCTGATGTCATGCATTCGAAAGTTTGTGAACGCAGCCTGCTCAGCAACGGGCTCCTCGCACTCATTCACAGAGCGATATTGTTGAGTGTGGTTTGGCGGGGTGAGCTCATTGTTTTTATATGGAAATACCAGGGAAATGAGGTGACACACACACACAAGTCTAATAGGGCGCAAGGAGCTCATCCTTGCTTTTCTACAAGCAAAAATGTCCCCATGGTAATTAGAGCTTGAGAGCACTTTTGCAATGTTTATTTCCATTACGCGGACTGCATGTGTGTGGTTATTAGGGATGTCCTGGTATTCCAGGCAGTAGGTTTTCCAAGCAACAACATGAGAATTCCCCGTCTTCGCTACTGCAGTTGCTCTTGCCAAAGTGTGCGTTTTTTGCTTGCCAGAATCAACAGATGATTGAACGGCGATGTTGATAACTGACTGTGCCTTTAACGTCAACTGACTCGCCAGATGGTTTGATTTATAAATACATACAGACGTGACAGAGAGGGAATTGTGATTATAACGGTGCACATTGAATCAAAATGTCTGGTTCTAGTGGCAACATATTTGTTTTTCTGTATGCAAGCTCGCTGTTGCGTTTTAGTAGGTGTGGTCCTTAGCTTCTTGCTTTTTTTGCTGTTTTTTCGGACAGACCAAAATGGCATCATCTGTGGTATAAACTGACTCACTTCAGTTCTCATGAATCCATCTGCCTCTCAAGGCAAGTCTATTTTCTTTCTGAAGACCACTTAAAGGCCTACTGAAACCCACTACTCATGAAGTCTGATAGTTTATATATCAATGATGAAATATTAACATTGCAACACATGCCAATACGGTCTTTTTAGTTTGCTAAAATACAATTATAAATTTCCCGCGGAGTTTCATCGCGGAATGATGACGTGTCGGGTTGGAGCTGACATATTAGCCCAGCACCACTTGCGGCTAAAAGTCGTCTCTTTTCGTCGTGCAATTACACGGTATTCTGGACATCTGTGTTGCTGAATCTTTTGCAATTTGTTCAATTAATAATGGAGAAGTCAAAGTAGAAAGATAGAGTTGGGAAGCTTTAGCTTTTAGCCACACAAACACACGGTGTTTCTTTGTTTAAAATTCCCGGAGGTGAAGCTTTACTATTGATCAGAGCGGTCAAGCGAACATGGATCACGACTTCATGTCGACCGGTAGTTTTTGGTGAGAAAATTGTGGAAATAAATCAACTCTTACCGGAGATCAGCGGAGCTTCTGTAATGCTGCAGCTGCCGTGACTAATTCCCTCAGAGACTGGCGTCAACACACCCGTGGACACAACCCTCCGACTATCAGGTACTATTTAACTAACTAAAACACTAGCAACACAATAGAAAGATAAGGGATTTCCCAGAATGATCCTAGTAAATGTGTCTAAAAACATCTGAATCGCTCCCAATGCAATCGCCTTTTTTTATTTCCTAGTCCGTCACTTTTAAATTTCCTCATCCACGAATCTTTCATCCTCGCTCAAATTAATGGGGAAATTGTCACTTTCTCGGTCCGAATAGCTCTTGCTGCTGGAGGCTCACATTGTAAACAATGTGAGGATGTGAGGAGCCCTACAACCAGTAACGTTACACGCACATTTCCGGTAAAGGCGAGGCTTTTTTATTAGCGACCAAAAGTTGCGAACTTTATCGTCGATGTTCTCTACTAAATCCTTTCAGCAAAAATATGGCAATATCGCAAAATGATCAAGTATGACACATAGAATGGACCTGCTATCCCCGTTTAAATAAGAACATCTCATTTCAGTAGGCCTTTAAGCCATTCACACAGAAGGCAAAACACTCTTTTGGCTACCTGTCAGCTGTGTGGTGGAAGAACCATTAGACGAGGCCCTCCATACGTTCCTGGTTTTCCTTATCTCGTGCACTCGACAAGTGTAGAAGCCCTGGTCCGCCCCGCTCACGTTGATAATCTTCAAGCGGTACACCTCTCCTTCCGTTTGCTCGTAAAGACGAAACTTGGGCTGGGGGAAGCGGCGGGTGTAGTTCCCGTACAGCTTGATTTTCTTCATGCTCATCTTGACGATGAGGAACTGGGAGGGGTCGGGGGCCGCAGTGGAGGTAGACGGAGAAGGTAAAGGGGGTGCGAGGGAGGGAGCAGTCAAAGGGGAGACGAACCATCGGAGGACGAGGACGCTGCTGCTGCTCTTTCTCTGAGACACTAGGCAGGACAGTGTCAGGTTCGTCCGCTCGGTTGCCGTGACAACAGGTCCGGGGATCACCGTCACATTTAAGGCATGGCATACTTCTGTTGACAAACCACACAAGGAATACAATAAGAGACTTGCTTGTGGTCGTAATCTCCTGGGAGCCACTGTCCTCCGCAGTGGATATTTGTGTTTTGAATAACAGAGCCAGGTTTTTTCTTGAAATGTGTCATTTTCACCAAAAATATAGAGCATGAATTGATTAACGTGGACCCCGACTTAAACAAGTTGAAAAACTAATTCGGGTGTTACCATATAGTGGTCAATTGTACGGAATATGTACTGAACTGTGCTATCTACTAATAAAAGTATCAAAAAAAGCAAAAACTTTGATTGATTGATTGATACTTTTATTAGTAGATTGCACAGTTCAGTACATATTCTGTACAATTGACCACTAAATTGTAACACCCGAATAAGTTTTTCAACTTGTTTAAGTCGGGGTCCACTTTAATCAATTCATGGTAACTAATATCCACTGCAAAGTACGCTGGATCTCAGGAAATTCTACTGTACATGTGTTGTTTCGTAGTTGTTGTTACCGCTCCTAAAAGCAAAGACAAAACATTCATGCATTGTTAGAGTTGCTCAAAAACTAATCAAAGCAATTTCCAGAAACCTTTGTGGGCGAGTGGAGCATGTGCAACAGACTATTGGAATTTAAAGGAATCTCGCATTTCCTTTTCCTCCTCTGTATTGATTGGACAATGAACCAAACAACCAAAAACAGCAAAACTGGCATACAGTGGAGCCTTACCGAACAATGGGAGGACCTAGACTTTGCAGACGATCTAGCTCTCAATCAATCAATCAATCAATGTTTATTTATATAGCCCCAAATCACAAATGTCTCAAAGGACTGCACAAATCATTACGACTACAACATCCTCGGTAAAACCCACAAAAGGGCAAGGAAAACTCACACCCATTGGGCAGGGAGAATTCACATCCAGTGGGACGCCAGTGACAATGCTGACTATGAGAAACCTTGGAGAGGACCTCAGATGTGGGCAACCCCCCCCCTCTAGGGGACCGAAAGCAATGGATGTCGAGCGGGTCTAACATGATACTGTGAAAGTTCAATCCATAGTGGCTCCAACACAGCCGCGAGAGTTCAGTTCAAGCGGATCCAAGACAGCAGCGAGAGTCCCGTCCACAGGAAACCATCTCAAGCGGAGGCGGATCAGCAGCGTAGAGATGTCCCCAACCGATACAGGCGAGCGGTCCATCCTGGGTCCCGACGAGCGGTCCATCCTGGGTCTCGACTCTGGACAGCCAGTACTTCATCCATGGTCATCGGACCGGACCCCCTCCACAAGGGAGGGGGGGACATAGGAGAAAGAAAAGAAGCGGCAGATCAACTGGTCTAAAAAGGAGGTCTATTTAAAGGCTAGAGTATACAGATGAGTTTTAAGGTGAGACTTAAATGCTTCTACTGAGGTAGCATCTCGAACTGTTACCGGGAGGGCATTCCAGAGTACTGGAGCCCGAACGGAAAACGCTCTATAGCCCGCAGACTTTTTTTGGGCTCTAGGAATCACTAATAAGCCGGAGTCTTTTGAACGCAGATTTCTTGCCGGGACATATGGTACAATACAATCGGCAAGATAGGATGGAGCTAGACCGTGTAGTATTTTATACGTAAGTAGTAAAACCTTAAAGTCACATCTTAAGTGCACAGGAAGCCAGTGCAGGTGAGCCAGTACAGGCGTAATGTGATCAAACTTTCTTGTTCTTGTCAAAAGTCTAGCAGCCGCATTTTGTACCAACTGTAATCTTTTAATGCTAGACATGGGGAGACCCGAAAATAATACGTTACAGTAATCGAGACGAGACGTAACAAACCCATGGATAATGATCTCGGCGTCTTTAGTGGACAAAATGGAGCGAATTTTTGCGATATTACGGAGATGAAAGAAGGCCGTTTTAGTAACGCTTTTAACTCACCAACAGATGCAAGACAAATCACAAAAACTAAAAAGAGCAGCTGTATTTCTTGGGCTCAAGATCAATTCACAAAAAAAAAGGTCATGTGGATCAATAACAAGAACAATACACCGATAACAATGGACCATAATCAATTAGAGGAGGTAGTCAGTTTTACATACATGGGGAGCATGATCAGTGTAGATGGAGGGGTAGATGAAGATGTCAAATCCAGAATAGGGAAAGCAAGAACATCATTCAACATGCTAAACAAAATATGGAGAGCAAAAAACATTTATCTCAAAACCAAACTGAAAATATTTAACTCAAATGTCAAATCCATCCTGCTGTACGGATCAGAAACATGCAAAACCACCAATAGCATTCTCACTAAACTTCAGACATTCGTAAACCGTTGCCTCCGTCGGGTCCCAGGAGTCTACAGGCCAAACACCATCACCATTGCCAACCTGTGGGAACTCGCCAAACAAGAACCAGTGGAACTGCAAATCAGGAGAAGGAAGTGGAGCTGGATAGGCCACACACTCAGAAAACCCAATACATCAATCACCAAACAGGCACTAACATGGAACCCACAGGGAAAAAGAAACAGAGGGAGACCAAGAACAACCTGGAGAAGAAGCACGGAACAGGAAATGAGGGCTGAGGGGCTGTCATGGCAACAACTCGACCGAAGGGCACAACACCGGAATGGATGGAAGGCTTTTGTCGGCGGCCTATGTTCCTTGATTGCTTGTTATTTTTATTGGATAGTAGTCTGTTTATTTCCATTGATAGTTATTTATTTTACCCCATATTTGTTCCCACTACCACACCTTAAGTTGCAGTCTTTAATCTCGTTATATGCAAATATAATGACATTAAAGTCTATTATATTGTATTCTATTATATTCCTCAGGGAATACTAAGGCCTAAGTAAGAAAGTATTATTTTTTTTTCTACATTCAAAACACATATTCAAAATATATGCTGATAATCAATGCGGCCCCAATACTCGGAGAAGAAGATGCAAGTATATTTATTTAGCACGCTCAAAGTGATTTACTAACACTCGGCACTATTTTGCGTTTTATTTAGCACGTGCAAACTGACAGTTACACACGGCTGCAGATCAGTGCTTGCGCTGCACAGACACACGAGAATCCTTTTTCTTTTGTTTGTGTCAACATTTTGGACGGTGGGAAATTCAAAAAAATATTACACGTTTC